>NC_068424.1:3954970-3992470 GCF_023373465.1 Oncorhynchus keta | reverse complement strand
GTGAGTAGCTAACTAGTAGCTAACTAGCTAAGTTTGCTATCTCTTCTCGCTATAAATTGAGTGTTCACTTAGCCAAGTAGCCATGGTAGCCAATATGTGTTAGCAGCCTGGCAAGGCTAACACAGCTAGCTAGTGACGGTAGTTACGTGATTAAGAGGGCGCAGGCGGTGGATAGCGGACGTTTGACGGGCTCCCGACCAATTCTTCGACTTAAAAAAATAAATTTGGATCTTACTTTTTTATGTAATAATAATAACAGTAGTGACAGTAACACCCTGACCAAACAAACATAGAGAATAAAAGGATCTCTATGGTCAGGGTGTGACAGTAACACCCTGACCAAACAAACATAGAGAATAAAAGGATCTCTATGGTCAGGGTGTGACAGTAACACCCTGACCAAACAAACATAGAGAATAAAAGGATCTCTATGGTCAGGGTGTGACAGTAACACCCTGACCAAACAAACATAGAGAATAAAAGGATCTCTATGGTCAGGGTGTGACAGTAACACCCTGACCAAACAAACATAGAGAATAAAAGGCTCTCTATGGTCAGGGTGTGACAGTAACACCCTGACCAAACAAACATAGAGAATAAAAGGATCTCTATGGTCAGGGTGTGACAGTAACACCCTGACCAAACAAACATAGAGAATAAAAGGATCTCTATGGTCAGGGTGTGACAGTAACACCCTGACCAAACAAACATAGAGAATAAAAGGATCTCTATGGTCAGGGTGTGACAGTAACACCCTGACCAAACAAACATAGAGAATAAAAGGCTCTCTATGGTCAGGGTGTGACAGTAACACCCTGACCAAACAAATATAGAGAAGAAGCTAGCTAGCTTACAAAGAATAACAACAAAAATATCTAGTTAACAGAAGAAAGGAAGACAAAATAAGGACAAAAGAAGGACAGAAGAAAAAGGAAAAGAAAGAGGACAACAAAGTGAAACAGTCAGCACTTCTATTGCAACTTCGTATTTCGTCGTCCTAACGTAGTCTACACTGCTATCTGCCCAGCAGCTAGCCAGCTAGCAAACGTCCACCGTCTACCGAATAGCAGCACTGTAGAAACTATTACACTCAACTGAACGACTTGATTAGTGTAGTGTTAGCTAGCTACATAGTTGTCTTTGCTGTGTTCGTATCCAAGATAATTGTGTAGTTTAGAGCGTGTAGTCTTAGAGTGATTATCTTAATTTACCGAGGTTAGCTAGCCAGCTATTTGTCGTCCTTAACATAGGAGACACTGCTAGCTAGCCAACAGCTAGCCAACGTCTACTGAATAGAACTTCCGCACTCAACAACCCGGTCGCATTCCGCTTCGCTCCACAGGAAGTATCACATTTTCATTTCATTTCATTACAGCACAACGGTTTGATTTGTTTGATCGTAGCTAGCTACATAGCTAGCTACATAGCCGTCTGTGTATCAAAGATAATTGTGTAGTCTAGAGCGATTTTCTAGGTTAGCTAGCCAGCTATTGTCGTTCTTTTAACGCAACGTAACGTAATCAACACTGCTAGCTAGCCAGCTAGCCCCCGAATAGCAGCACTGTAGAAACTATTACACTCAACGGAACGACTTGATTAGTGTAGTGTCAACAACGCAGCCACTGCCAGCTAGCCTACAAAGTCAACAACGCAGCCACTGCCAGCTAGCCTACTTCAGCAGTACTGTATCATTTTAATCATTTTAGTCAATAAGATTCTTGCTACGTAAGCTTAACTTTCTGAACATTCGAGACGTGTAGTCCACTTGTCATTCCAATCTCCTTGCATTAGCGTAGCCTCTTCTGTAGCCTGTCAACTATGTGTCTGTCTATCCCTGTTATCTCCTCTCTGCACAGACCATACAAACGCTCCACACCGCGTGGCCGCGCCACCCTAATCTGGTGGTCCCAGCGCACGACCCACGTGGAGTTCCAGGTCTCCGGTAGCCTCTGGAACTGCCGATCTGCGGCCAACAAGGCAGAGTTCATCTCAGCCTATGCCTCCCTCCAGTCCCTCGACTTCTTGGCACTGACGGAAACATGGATCACCACAGATAACACTGCTACTCCTACTGCTCTCTCTTCGTCCGCCCATGTGTTCTCGCACACCCCGAGAGCTTCTGGTCAGCGGGGTGGTGGCATCGGGATCCTCATCTCTCCCAAGTGGTCATTCTCTCTTTCTCCCCTTACCCATCTGTCTATCGCCTCCTTTGAATTTCATGCTGTCACAGTTACCAGCCCTTTCAAGCTTAACATCCTTATCATTTATCGCCCTCCAGGTCCCTCGGAGAGTTCATCAATGAGCTTGATGTCTTGATAAGCTCCTTTCCTGAGGACGGCTCACCTCTCACAGTTCTGGGCGACTTTAACCTCCCCACGTCTACCTTTGACTCATTCCTCTCTGCCTCCTTCTTTCCACTCCTTTCCTCTTTTGACCTCACCCTCTCACCTTCCCCCTACTCACAAGGCAGGCAATACGCTCGACCTCATCTTTACTAGATGCTGTTCTTCCACTAACCTCATTGCAACTCCCCTCCAAGTCTCCGACCACTACCTTGTATCCTTTTCCCTCTCGCTCTCATCCAACACTTCCCACACTGCCCCTACTCGGATGGTATCGCGCCGTCCCAACCTTCGCTCTCTCCCCCCGCTACGCTCTCCTCTTCCATCCTATCATCTCTTCCCTCTGCTCAAACCTTCTCCAACCTATCTCCTGATTCTGCCTCCTCAACCCTCCTCTCTTCCCTTTCTGCATCCTTTGACTCTCTATGTCCCCTATCTTCCAGGCCGGCTCGGTCCCCCTCCCGCTCCGTGGCTCGACGACTCATTGCGAGCTCACAAAACAGGGCTCCGGGCAGCCGAGCGGAAATGGAGGAAAACTCGCCTCCCTGCGGACCTGGCATCCTTTCGCTCCCTCCTCTCTACATTTTCCTCCTCTGTCTCTGCTGCTAAAGCCACTTTCTACCACTCTAAATTCCAAGCATCTGCCTCTAACCCTAGGAAGCTCTTTGCCACCTTCTCCTCCCTCCTGAATCCTCCTCCCCCTCCCCCCCCCCTCCTCCCTCTCTGCAGATCTCTTGTAGCAGTAGCTAGCTTGTAGCAGTGGCTAGCTTGTAGCAGTAGCTAGCTTGTGGCAGTAGCTAGCTTGCAGCAGTAGCTGCCTCGTAGCAGTGGCTAGCTTGTAGCAGTAGCTAGCTTGTAGCAGTAGCTAGCTTGTAGCAGTGGCTAGCTTGTAGCAGTAGCTACCTTGTAGCAGTGGCTAGCTTGTAGCAGTAGCTAGCTAACTGTACAGTGAAGTAATTAACTTGTTTTTTTTTACCAGTACTAACGTTACTGCACCACCTTTCATTACCAAACGTGAAGCTGTCTCCCAAACTGTACGGTGTCTATACAGTAATAAATAGTTAAATAGGGGTTAAATAAAGAAATGAGCCTCGCAATTAAACGGAATGTGCTTTGAAATTTGATTTGATGTGCTTGCTGGCCAATATGATACAAAATGCTGCAAAGTAACATCAGAAATGTACATAGTACAGTTCAGGTAAAGTTGTAAAGAGAAAACATCATTATATGTTATTTAATTAGTTAGCTTGCTTTCAAAGTAGAGAGATTGTTAAGTCAGTGTGTAACGTTTGTCGCTAGTGAAATTAATTCCTTCCTCACTTTTGAAACTTCTGTGTTTTTAGCAGAGTAATTTTCTGTCCTATCCAAGAGGAACCAAATGTGAGAAGCACTATTTTAGTTCCCCATTATTTTTAACGTGTTCTCTTCGTTTACCCCAGATTAACACCCGGTTGATATGACTAGCCACAGAAGTGGAACCGTGGTCAGACAGATGTCTTCCTCTCCGTGGAGAGTGCCGTTTTGAATGTCATTGTATGTCTTGTCAAGTTAATAGAAATTATACTATACATAGATCCCATGCCAAGACAGACAAGGTGTCTATTCACTAACTATTCACCAACTCCACCTCTTGTGTCAACGTGTGTCAGGAGTCAGATGACAACAATTCAGCCTCACTGAGGTTTGTCCAGAGAAAAATGCACATTAATTTAACTAGTGTAAAGGTAGGCCTGTCTATACTAGTGTAAAACAATATATAACTCACACAAGCTTAGAAAACTGAGAAAGAGATGATTCTCTCCACCCCTCTCTCCCTCTCCCTCTTTCCCTCTCTCCTCAGTCTCTCTCTCTATCTAACTCTCTCTATCTAGATACCTACTGCAGCCCTCATCCTCCACATACAACACCTGTTCACTCCCCCCTATCTGAGATACCTACTGCAGCCCTCATCCTCCACATACAACACCTGTTCACTCCCCCCTATCTGAGATACCTACTGCAGCCCTCATCCTCCACATACAACACCCGTTCTGCCAGTCACATTCTGTTAAAGATCCCCAAAGCACACAGATCCCTGGGTCGCTCCTCTTTTCAGTTCGCTGCAGCTAGTGACTGGAACGAGCTGCATCAAACACTCAAACTGGACAGTTTTGTCTCCATCTCTTAATTCGAAGATCAGCAATCATGGACACTCTTACAGACAGTTCTGGCTATTTGCCTGATGTATTGTTGTCTCTACCTTCTTGCCCTTTGTCCTGTTGTCTTTGTCCAATAATGTTCGTACCATGTTTTGTGTTGCTACCATATTGTTGTTGTCATGTGGTGTTGCTACCATGTTGTGTTGTCATGTGTTGCTGCCTTGCTATGTTGTTGGCTTTAGGTCTCTCTTTATGTAGTGAGGTGGTGTCTCTCTTGTCGTGACGTGTGTTTTGACGTCCCAAGGATCCCGCATAGCAAGGACCACACATAAAATGAGCCGCTGTCTTTATGAACCCTCACTATTATCCAATAGGGTAAAGCGTTAAGGTATTAGAGGTAAGACAAACGTTAGAATCATAACGGGTAGGTTTGGCCCTCTGTACACCTCCCTCTCCTTCCCCTTCACCCTCCAGGAGGTCTGTCTGAGAGAAGGGACAGGTGGTGTGTGTCAGGCCCAGGCAGGGGAGAGAGAAAAGGGGGCAGAGAGCTGAGCTATCCCCCCACCCCTCCGGAGCGCTGCCTGGGATTCCAGCTATGTCTCCATTAGTTCCCGGGTAGCACACATCGCCTCCAAATATACCAATTAACGTCACTCCATAACACACACCCACCATACACACGGGATCTCTCACACACACACGCACGCACGCGGTCACGAGGACACGCGGTAACGCGGACCATACGGACACGCGGTCGAGCACGCACGCACGCACGCGGTCACGAGGACACGCGGTAACGCGGACCATACGGACACGCGGTCGAGCACACACGCACGCACGCGGTCACGAGGACACGCGGTAACGCGGACCATACGGACACGCGGTCGAGCACGCACGCACGCGGTCACGGAGGACACGCGTAACGCTGACCATAAAGGACACGCGGTCGAGCACGCACGCACGCACGCAGTCACGGGACAAACGCTGACCACGGACAGTGTCACGAGGACACGCGGTTAGGACACGCGGTGCTGTTTATGTGTGAACCAATCGTAAAAGGTCACAGTCCTCTTCCCAGTGACCCTCATCTGAACCACACACGCACACACAGACAAGAGAGAAACTGGGTGATAATCTGTTATGTGTTTGAAATGTCAATTACAAACGATCAGGGCTTTGAAAAGGACCTTTTCTTCTGGGAGTATGTAGTTTTGTTTGTAACATATCCACACAGATGGGACAAATATATATATATATTTTTATGCGAACATTTCTGCGACACATACAGTGGGGCAAAAAAAGTATTTAGTCAGCCACCAATGGTGCAAGTTCTCCCACTTAAAAAGTTGAGAGAGGCCTGTAATTTTCATCATAGGTACACTGCAACTATGACAGACAAAATGAGAGAAAAAAAATCCAGAAAATCACATTGTAGGATTTTTTAAATGAATTTATTAGCAAATTATGGTGGAAAATAAGTAAGGTTTGGGAGTTGAGTTTCAGTCCATCATCAACCTCCTCCACCTTGCTGGCGCCTGACTCAAAGTGGTGTCCCTGTGTCCATTACTGATCCAGCCACGGGCCCATCCATCTGGTCCATCAAGAATCACTCATTCACATTCATATGATTTGGAGTTGGAAAATGAGCATAGACGTAATGAATCGATCCGAATACTCACTTGGCTAATAATTGTCCACGTATTGTATATGAGAACCGGAGCAACAATGGGGCAACTTTTTACTGGGTACCAATGGTACCTATGGAACCCAGTAAACAGTTGGTACCTATTCCATACACAGGTATCTGATCAGAAGCAGTGCACTATATAGGGAATAGAGTGCCATTTGGGAAGCAGATTGGACACTTTTACAGTAGTGACATCAGCACCACTAGTGAACTAAATAGACGGTTGAATCGTCAGAATCTCCAGTGGGATTTTATGTGTGTTTCTGTAAAAATAGATCAGTGTGATACGTCTTTACCCAGATGAACACCCCAGTCAATAGAAGCCTTTATACTACATGACTTCTCTTGTTCAGCTTGACTAGTTCATCTGTCTGTCTGACTCTTCTCTAGTTCATCTGTCTGTCTGACTCTTCTCTAGTTCATCTGTCTGTCTGACTCTTCTCTAGTTCATCTGTCTGTCTGACTCTTCTCTAGTTCATCTGTCTGTCTGACTCTTCTCTAGTTCATCTGTCTGTCTGACTCTTCTCTAGTTCATCTGTCTGTCTGACTCTTCTCTAGTTCATCTGTCTGTCTGACTCTTCTCTAGTTCATCTGTATGTCTGACTCTTCTCCAGTTCAGCTGTCTGTCTGACTCTTCTCTAGTTCAGCTGTCTGTCTGACTCTTCTCCAGTTCAGCTTGACTCTTCTCTAGTTCATCTGTCTGTCTGACTCTTCTCTAGTTCATCTGTCTGTCTGACTCGTCTCTAGTTCAGCTGTCTGTCTGACTCTTCTCTAGTTCATCTGTCTGTCTGACTCTTCTCTAGTTCATCTGTCTGTCTGACTCTTCTCTAGTTCATCTGTCTGTCTGACTCTTCTCTCGTTCAGCTGTCTGTCTGACTCTTCTCCAGTTCAGCTGTCTGTCTGACTCTTCTCTAGTTCAGCTGTCTGTCTGACTCTTCTCTAGTTCATCTGTCTGTCTGACTCTTCTCTAGTTCAGCTGTCTGTCTGACTCTTCTCAAATTCAGCTTTCAGTCTGACTGTTCTTCAGTTCAGCTGTCTGTCTGACCATTTTTAAGTTCAACTTTCGTTTTTTCATCCAGCAGAAGACATTAGATACCCATAAGAAATGGGTCAAAAATAGTGTAAAAATAGGGCCCTGGATTACAGACAACATGAGCTGACTGGCAAACACACAGCAGATGACAAAACAACACACACGTAACTGGGATAGACAACTACACACACAACAACACACCTAACAGGGCTAGACAACACACCTAGAATTACCTACCGGGCTAGACAACACACCTACCTGGGCTAGACAACACACCTACCTGGGCTAGATAACACCCCTAGAATTACCTACCTGACATAGATCTCATCTAACAGCGCTGTTGGTCAGCTGAATGAAACCATGTCTAACCTCATGTCTGAACCCCACATCTCATCTAACAGAGCTGTTGGTCAGCTGAGGTAATAATAATAATAATAATAATAATGTTTTATTGTCACATACACTGGTTAGGTACAGTGAAATGCGTTGTTTTACAAGGTCAGTCATAAACCACATTTAACCTCATGTCTTAAACTCCACTGACCTGATGTTCTTCCAATCAGCATCAGGACAACATGGCCATCAGCCTTCTCATTCATGATCTGAATGAGGCAAGGACATTCTAGAACTCTCTCTGGAACACTATAGAACTCCAGGCCAGTCAGCCAGGATCTGCCCGAACTGCCAGTCGGCCAGGATCTGCCAGTCAGCCAGGATCCGCCAGTCAGCCAGGATCCGCCAGTCTGCCAGGATCCGCCAGGATCCACCAGAACTGCCAGTCGGCCAGGATCTGCCAGTCAGCCAGGATCCGCCAGTCGGCCAGGATCTGCCAGTCAGCCAGGATCAGTTAGATCCGCCAGTCTGCCAGGATCCGCCAGTCTGCCAGGATCCACCAGTCTGCCAGGATCCGCCAGTCAGCCAGGATCCACCAGAACTGCCAGTCAGCCAGGATCCGCCAGTCTGCCAGGATCCGCCAGAACTGCCAGTCGGCCAGGATCTGCCATTCAGCCAGGATCAGCCAGTCGGCCAGGATCTGCCAGTCTGCCAGGATCAGTTAGATCCGCCATTCAGCCAGGATCCGCCAGTGTGCCAGGATCCGCCAGTCAGCCAGGATCCGCCAGAACTGCCAGTCGGCCAGGATCTGCCAGTCGGCCAGGATCTGCCAGTCAGCCAGGATCTGCCAGTCGGCCAGGATCCGCCAGTCGGCCAGGATCCGCCAGTCAGCCAGGATCCGCCAGTCGGCCAGGATCTGCCAATCTGCCAGGATCTGCCAGTCGGCCAGGATCCGCCAGTCTGCCAGGATCCGCCAGTCAGCCAGGATCCGCCAGAACTGCCAGTCGGCCAGGATCCGCCAGTCAGCCAGGATCCGCCAGAACTGCCAGTCAGCCAGGATCCGCCAGTCAGCCAGGATCCGCCAGAACTGCCAGTCGGGCCAGGATCTGCCAGTCGGCCAGGATCCGCCAGAACTGCCAGGATCCGTCAGTCGGCCAGGATCCACCAGTCAGCCAGGATCCGCCAGTCAGCCAGGATCCGCCAGAACTGCCAGTCGGGCCAGGATCTGCCAGTCGGCCAGGATCCGCCAGAACTGCCAGGATCCGTCAGTCGTCCAGGATCCACCAGTCAGCCAGGATCCGCCAGTCTTCCAGGATCCGCCAGTCGGCCAGGATCCGCCAGAACTGCCAGTCGGCCAGGATCTGCCAGTCGGCCAGGATCCGTCAGAACTGCCAGTCGGCCAGGATCCGCCAGTCGGCCAGGATCCGCCAGTCGGCCAGGATCCGCCAGTCTGCCAGGATCCGCCAGTCTGCCAGGATCCGCCAGTCAGCCAGGATCCGCCAGAACTGCCAGTCGGCCAGGATCTGCCAGTCGGCCAGGATCCGCCAGAACTGCCAATCTGCCAGGATCTGCCAGTCGGCCAGGATCCGCCAGTCTGCCAGGATCCGCCAGTCAGCCAGGATCCGCCAGAACTGCCAGTCGGCCAGGATCCGCCAGTCAGCCAGGATCCGCCAGAACTGCCAGTCAGCCAGGATCCGCCAGTCAGCCAGGATCCGCCAGAACTGCCAGTCGGGCCAGGATCTGCCAGTCGGCCAGGATCCGCCAGAACTGCCAGGATCCGTCAGTCGGCCAGGATCCACCAGTCAGCCAGGATCCGCCAGTCAGCCAGGATCCGCCAGAACTGCCAGTCGGGCCAGGATCTGCCAGTCGGCCAGGATCCGCCAGAACTGCCAGGATCCGTCAGTCGTCCAGGATCCACCAGTCAGCCAGGATCCGCCAGTCTTCCAGGATCCGCCAGTCGGCCAGGATCCGCCAGAACTGCCAGTCTGCCAGGATCCGCCAGTCTGCCAGGATCCGCCAGTCAGCCAGGATCCGCCAGAACTGCCAGTCGGCCAGGATCTGCCAGTCGGCCAGGATCCGTCAGAACTGCCAGTCGGCCAGGATCCGCCAGTCGGCCAGGATCCGCCAGTCGGCCAGGATCCGCCAGTCTGCCAGGATCCGCCAGTCTGCCAGGATCCGCCAGTCAGCCAGGATCCGCCAGAACTGCCAGTCGGCCAGGATCTGCCAGTCGGCCAGGATCCGCCAGAACTGCCAGTCGGCCAGGATCCGCCAGTCGGCCAGGATCCGCCAGTCAGCCAGGATCCGCCAGTCTTCCAGGATACGCCCGAACTGCCAGTCTGCCAGGATCCGCCAGTCTGCCAGGATCCGCCAGTCAGCCAGGATCCGCCAGAACTGCCAGTCGGCCAGGATCCGCCAGTCGGCCAGGATCCGCCAGTCGGCCAGGATCCGCCAGTCTTCCAGGATCCGCCAGTCGGCCAGGATCCGCCAGAACTGCCAGTCGGCCAGGATCCGCCAGTCGGCCAGGATCCGCCAGTCGGCCAGGATCCGCCAGTCGGCCAGGATCCGCCAGTCAGCCAGGATCAGTTAGATCCGCCATTCAGCCAGGATCTGCCCGTCTGCCAGGATCCACCAGTCAGCCAGGATCCGCCAGAAGTGCCAGTCAGCCAGGATCTGCCAGATCCGCGAGTCAGCCAGGATCTGCCAGTCAGCCAGGATCTGCCGGAACCACCAGCCAGCCAGGATCTGGCAGATCCATCAACCTGCCTGAGCTTCCTCTCACTCCTGAGCTTCCCCTCGGTCCCGAGCTTCCCCTCGGTCCCGAGCTTCCCCTCGGTCCTGAGCTACCTCAGTCCAGTGGGGCCCATTGTTAGGTTTCCTAGGCCAAGGTTAGCGGCGAGGGTCGCCACTCAAGGGACACTAAGGAGGTGGACTGGTGGACTAAGACAATTATGGACGGGGGGGGGGGGGGTTTCTGTCACGTTCTGCCCATCGTTCGTATGTGTTTTCCTTGTTTTAGTGTTGGTCAGGACGTGAGCTGGGTGGGCATTCTATGTTGTGTGTCTGGTTTGTCTATTTCTATGTTTGGCCTGATATGGTTCTCAATCAGAGGCAGGTGTTAGTCTTTGTCTCTGATTGGGAACCATATTTAGGTAGCCTGTTTTGTGTTGGGTTTTGTGGGTGATTGTTCCTGTCTCTGTGTTTTGCACCACATAGGGCTGTTTTTGGTTTTCCACGTTTATTGTTTTGTAGTGTTCATGTTTATCTGTTTTTATTAAACATGAGTCAATATAACCACGCTGCGTTTTGGTCCTCTACTTCACCACAGGAAAACCCTGACACTAGAACTCTAGAACAGTATAGAACTCTTGGACAGTAGAACACTAGCACTCTAGGATACTCAAACTCTGGAACACTCTAGAACTCCTAAGACATTCTAGAACACCCGGCTGAGGCTCACCGGGTGGACAGGGATGACCAGTGTTTTCCACAACACCAATAACCAACAACCAGCAGACCTTGTCCTGTCCCCAGCCAGCCAGTATGTCAGTAGATATGGTACCTCCGAAATCTCACCCTATTGTCCCTATATAGTACCGTTTGGGAGGCAGCCAGTGTGACTCTGAGGCTGCATAAAGGGACACGTTCACATGCCTCTCATTGTTGATCTGCTACTCATACACTATATTACAGCCAGCGAGCGTTGGGCAGGGAGCCACATCAGTGCTACCAGACTAGGTCACAGGACTAAATATACCTGGGGCTGCTGAGGGAGGGAAGGAGGTGGGAAGTAGCTACCGAGACAGGCTGTCCTTACACTTTCAGATAAAAAGGTCCTATCTAGAACAAAAAAGGGTTCTTAAGCCGTCCCAATAGGGTAACCCTTTGAAGAACTCCTTTTGGGTTCCGTGTAGAACCCTTTTGGGTTCCTAGTAGAACCCGTTTACACAGAGGGTTCTACATGGAAACCACGATAGCTCTACCTGGAACGAAAAAGGCTTCAACCTGGAACCAAAACAGGGTTCTCCTATGGGGCTGTAGAACCCTTTTGGAGTGTAGGGACTGGGGTGGTATGAAGAAGTTATTACATTATTATGGGTAGAGTTCTGGACCATTACTAAAGGATGTATCTGTTATGTTCTGAGGCCTGCTAGGGCCCTGAAGCTTTCCTGACTAAGTTACCAACCCATGAAATACGCTGGGCCGGGTTGAAGCAGCTAAAACACGCACTGATTTGGCAATGTGCTGTTCCTCCTGTGTCGGGTGCCTAAAACATTTTATCATCGGAATTTACTGACTGGCTCTAACCTCAAACCTGACCTCTTGACCCCCATCAGGGCCCTAACCATGACGATTTATGGAGCATCGGGTAGCAGGCATTTCCTTGTAAAACTCCTCTTGCCCTGTAAAGAGGAGTCGGGTAAATTGACACCAAGCTGGTATTTAGTGACCTCACAGAGAATAACTAAAACAGGAGCTACTGGCTGTTTCATCCAACGACACTTACAGTACAGTGTGCATATATTTTCCTATGGGGGGTCCCCAGTAGGAATCGAAACCCACAACCCTGACATTGCAAGCACCGTGGTCTACCAACTGAGCAACACAGGACCAGTAAATATAATAAAGCACAAACAGGCTAAAATCAGTCAATTTTTTTTAAATGTTTCATACTTTTTATGACAGAAGAGATCTAGTGTAACGTACCCCAGACTCTCGTCAATGTGCCCATTCTATCCAGAACATTCTACCAAGCCCAAACAGGCTCTGCTTTTGTCAGGGCCGAAACACAGTGGCTCATTGTGGAACCTTGTTCTCTGGTTTAATATTACAGCCCCTTTAGAACGACCGATATCTGCGTCCTGAATGGCACCCTATTCCCTATGTAGTGCACTACTTTAGACCAGACCCCTATGGCACCCTATTCCCTATATAGTGCACAGGGCCCACAAGGCTAGGTCAAAAGTAGTGCACTATATAGGGAATAGGGAATGGAGTAGGGTGGCATTTGGAATGCAGTACCTTTCATTACAGAGTATTCATAGATACTGGTCAAGGAACTGGGACTCATGTCAATACAGACTCAGGGATTGTCATTACAGAGTATTCATAGATACTGGTCAGGAACTGGGACTCATGTCAATACAGACTCAGGGATTTTCATTACAGAGTATTCATAGATACTGGTCAAGGAACTGGGACTCATGTCAATACAGACTCAGGGATTTTCATTACAGAGTATTCATAGATACTGGTCAGGAACTGGGACTCATGTCAATACAGACTCAGGGATTGTCATTACAGAGTATTCATAGATACTGGTCAGGAACTGGGACTCATGTCAATACAGACTCAGGGATTTTCATTACAGAGTATTCATAGATACTGGTCAAGGAACTGGGACTCATGTCAATACAGACTCAGGGATTTTCATTACAGAGTATTCATAGATACTGGTCAGGAACTGGGACTCATGTCAATACAGACTCAGGGATTTTCATTACAGAGTATTCATAGATACTGGTCAAGGAACTGGGACTCATGTCAATACAGACTCAGGGATTTTCATTACAGAGTATTCATAGATACTGGTCAGGAACTGGGACTCATGTCAATACAGACTCAGGGATTCAATTAGAACACATCTTTCCAGCCCTTGTTACCCTAACCCTGGACCTGGATCCTGGGTCTACAGAGAGTTCACTGTGGAGGTCTACTGTACTATGTATATATGCTGGGAGGTTAGTATAGGGGCCCGTTGGTATAAGGGCCTGGATGTGACAAGGTGATCTAGAATGTTACCTGGCTGGTGGAAGTTAGGTGTTCTAGAATGTTACCTGGTTGGTGGAAGTTAGGTGTTCTAGAATGTTACCTGGTAGGTGGAAGTTAGGTGTTCTAGAATGTTACTTGGTTGGTGGAAGTTAGGTGTTCTAGAATGTTACCTGGTTGGTGGAAGTTAGGTGTTCTAGAATGTTACCTGGTTGGTGGAAGTTTGGGGATCTAGAATGTTACCTAGTTGGTGGAAGTTAGGTGTTCTAGAATGTTACCTGGTTGTGTGGAAGTTAGGTGTTCTAGAATGTTACCTGGTTGGTGGAAGTTAGGGGATCTAGAATGTTACCTGGTTGGTGGAAGTTTGGGGATCTAGAATGTTACCTGGTTGGTGGAAGTTAGGGGATCTAGAATGTTACCTGGTTGGTGGAAGTTTGGGGATCTAGAATGTTACCTGGTTGGTGGAAGTTAGGGGATCTAGAATGTTACCTGGTTGGTGGAAGTTAGGGGATCTAGAATGTTACCTGGTTGGTGGAAGTTTGGGGATCTAGAATGTTACCTGGTTGGTGGAAGTTAGGGGATCTAGAATGTTACCTGGTTGGTGGAAGTTAGGGGATCTAGAATGTTACTTGGTTGGTGGAAGTTAGGTGATCGAGAATGTTACCTGGTTGGTGGAAGTTTGGGGATCTAGAATGTTACCTGGTTGGTGGAAGTTAGGGGATCTAGAATGTTACCTAGTTGGTGGAAGTTAGGTGATCGAGAATGTTACCTGGTTGGTGGAAGTTAGGGGATCTAGAATGTTACCTAGTTGGTGGAAGTTAGGGGATCTAGAATGTTACCTAGTTGGTGGAAGTTAGGTGTTCTAGAATGTTACCTGGTTGGTGGAAGTTAGGTGATCGAGAATGTTACCTGGTTGGTGGAAGTTAGGGGATCTAGAATGTTACCTAGTTGGTGGAAGTTAGGTGTTCTACAATGTTACCTGGTTGGTGGAAGTTAGGGGATCTAGAATGTTACCTAGTTGGTGGAAGTTAGGTGTTCTAGAATGTTACATAGTTGGTGGAAGTTAGGTGATCTAGAATGTTACCTGGTTGGTGGAAGTTAGGTGTTCTAGAATGTTACCTAGTTGGTGGAAGTTAGGGGATCTAGAATGTTACCTGGTTGGTGGAAGTTTGGGGATCTAGAATGTTACCTGGTTGGTGGAAGTTAGGGGATCTAGAATGTTACCTGGTTGGTGGAAGTTAGGGGATCTAGAATGTTACTTGGTTGGTGGAAGTTAGGTGATCGAGAATGTTACCTGGTTGGTGGAAGTTAGGTGATCGAGAATGTTACCTGGTTGGTGGAAGTTTGGGGATCTAGAATGTTACCTGGTTGGTGGAAGTTAGGGGATCTAGAATGTTACCTAGTTGGTGGAAGTTAGGTGATCGAGAATGTTACGTGGTTGGTGGAAGTTAGGGGATCTAGAATGTTACCTAGTTGGTGGAAGTTAGGGGATCTAGAATGTTACCTAGTTGGTGGAAGTTAGGTGTTCTAGAATGTTACCTGGTTGGTGGAAGTTAGGTGATCGAGAATGTTACCTGGTTGGTGGAAGTTAGGGGATCTAGAATGTTACCTAGTTGGTGGAAGTTAGGTGTTCTAGAATGTTACCTGGTTGGTGGAAGTTAGGGGATCTAGAATGTTACCTAGTTGGTGGAAGTTAGGTGTTCTAGAATGTTACCTAGTTGGTGGAAGTTAGGTGATCTAGAATGTTACCTGGTTGGTGGAAGTTAGGTGTTGTAGAATGTTACCTAGTTGGTGGAAGTTAGGTGATCTAGAATGTGACCTGGTTGGTGGAAGTTAGGTGTTCTAGAATGTTACCTAGTTGGTGGAAGTTAGGTGATCTAGAATGTTACTTGGTTGGTGGAAGTTAGGTGTTCTAGAATGTTACCTAGTTGGTGGAAGTTTGGGGATCTAGAATGTTACCTAGTTGGTGGAAGTTAGGGGATCTAGAATGTTACCTGGTTGGTGGAAGTTAGGGGATCTAGAATGTTACTTGGTTGGTGGAAGTTAGGTGATCGAGAATGTTACCTGGTTGGTGGAAGTTAGGTGATCGAGAATGTTACCTGGTTGGTGGAAGTTTGGGGATCTAGAATGTTACCTGGTTGGTGGAAGTTAGGGGATCTAGAATGTTACCTAGTTGGTGGAAGTTAGGTGATCGAGAATGTTACGTGGTTGGTGGAAGTTAGGGGATCTAGAATGTTACCTAGTTGGTGGAAGTTAGGGGATCTAGAATGTTACCTAGTTGGTGGAAGTTAGGTGTTCTAGAATGTTACCTGGTTGGTGGAAGTTAGGTGATCGAGAATGTTACCTGGTTGGTGGAAGTTAGGGGATCTAGAATGTTACCTAGTTGGTGGAAGTTAGGTGTTCTAGAATGTTACCTGGTTGGTGGAAGTTAGGGGATCTAGAATGTTACCTAGTTGGTGGAAGTTAGGTGTTCTAGAATGTTACCTAGTTGGTGGAAGTTAGGTGATCTAGAATGTTACCTGGTTGGTGGAAGTTAGGTGTTGTAGAATGGTACCTAGTTGGTGGAAGTTAGGTGATCTAGAATGTGACCTGGTTGGTGGAAGTTAGGTGTTCTAGAATGTTACCTAGTTGGTGGAAGTTAGGTGATCTAGAATGTTACTTGGTTGGTGGAAGTTAGGTGTTCTAGAATGTTACCTAGTTGGTGGAAGTTTGGGGATCTAGAATGTTACCTAGTTGGTGGAAGTTAGGTGTTCTAGAATGTTACCTAGTTGGTGGAAGTTAGGTGATCTAGAATGTTACCTGGTTGGTGGAAGTTAGGGGATCTAGAATGTTACTTGGTTGGTGGAAGTTAGGTGATCTAGAATGTTACCTGGTTGGTGGAAGTTAGGGGATCTAGAATGTTACTTGGTTGGTGGAAGTTAGGTGTTCTAGAATGTTACCTAGTTGGTGGAAGTTAGGTGTTCTAGAATGTTACCTGGTTGGTGGAAGTTAGGGTGTTCTGGAATGTTACCTGGTTGGTGGAAGTTAGGTGTTCTAGAATGTTACCTGGTTGGTGGAAGTTAGGGGATCTAGAATGTTACCTGGTTGGTGGAAGTTTGGGGATCTAGAATGTTACCTGGTTGGTGGAAGTTAGGGGATCTAGAATGTTACCTGGTTGGTGGAAGTTTGGGGATCTAGAATGTTACCTGGTTGGTGGAAGTTAGGGGATCTAGAATGTTACCTGGTTGGTGGAAGTTAGGGGATCTAGAATGTTACCTGGTTGGTGGAAGTTTGGGGATCTAGAATGTTACCTGGTTGGTGGAAGTTAGGGGATCTAGAATGTTACCTGGTTGGTGGAAGTTAGGGGATCTAGAATGTTACTTGGTTGGTGGAAGTTAGGTGATCGAGAATGTTACCTGGTTGGTGGAAGTTAGGTGATCGAGAATGTTACCTGGTTGGTGGAAGTTTGGGGATCGAGAATGTTACCTGGTTGGTGGAAGTTAGGGGATCTAGAATGTTACCTGGTTGGTGGAAGTTTGGGGATCTAGAATGTTACCTGGTTGGTGGAAGTTAGGGGATCTAGAATGTTACCTAGTTGGTGGAAGTTAGGTGATCGAGAATGTTACCTGGTTGGTGGAAGTTAGGGGATCTAGAATGTTACCTAGTTGGTGGAAGTTAGGGGATCAAGAATGTTACCTAGTTGGTGGAAGTTAGGTGTTCTAGAATGTTACCTGGTTGGTGGAAGTTAGGTGATCGAGAATGTTACCCGGTTGGTGGAAGTTAGGGGATCTAGAATGTTACCTAGTTGGTGGAAGTTAGGTGTTCTAGAATGTTACCTGGTTGGTGGAAGTTAGGGGATCTAGAATGTTACCTAGTTGGTGGAAGTTAGGTGTTCTAGAATGTTACCTAGTTGGTGGAAGTTAGGTGATCTAGAATGTTACCTGGTTGGTGGAAGTTAGGTGTTCTAGAATGTTACCTAGTTGGTGGAAGTTAGGTGATCTAGAATGTGACCTGGTTGGTGGAAGTTAGGTGTTCTAGAATGTTACCTAGTTGGTGGAAGTTAGGTGATCTAGAATGTTACCTGGTTGGTGGAAGTTAGGGGATCTAGAATGTTACTTGGTTGGTGGAAGTTAGGTGTTCTAGAATGTTACCTAGTTGGTGGAAGTTAGGTGTTCTAGAATGTTACCTGGTTGGTGGAAGTTAGGGTGTTCTGGAATGTTACCTGGTTGGTGGAAGTTAGGTGTTCTAGAATGTTACCTGGTTGGTGGAAGTTAGGTGTTCTAGAATGTTACCTGGTTGGTGGAAGTTAGGTGTTCTAGAATGTTACCTGGTTGGTGGAAGTTAGGGTGTTCTGGAATGTTACCTGGTTGGTGGAAGTTAGGTGTTCTAGAATGTTACCTGGTTGGTGGAAGTTAGGTGTTCTAGAATGTTACCTGGTTGGTGGAAGTTAGGTGTTCTAGAATGTTACCTGGTTGGTGGAAGTTAGGTGTTCTAGAATGTTACCTGGTTGGTGGAAGTTAGGTGTTCTAGAATGTTACCTGGTTGGTGGAAGTTAGGTGTTCTAGAATGTTACCTGGTTGGTGGAAGTTAGGTGTTCTAGAATGTTACCTGGTTGGTGGAAGTTAGGTGTTCTAGAATGTTACCTGGTTGGTGGAAGTTTGGGGACAGCTCCCTAGCGACGGCCCTAGCGATGTCACAATCCTGTCCGGCAGAGACAGCTGCCTGGTCTGCTGCCTCTCCCTTCGTTCTGGCATGAGCCGTCCTGGAGAACAAAACACACACGCTGTTCCAGTTACCTGTAAACTACAACAGAATATATACAAATACAAAGAAACGTTGGTTTAATTCTACATTTACAGGTTTACAGCTAATTCTGAACTAATCTCTCTCTCTCTCTCTCTCTCTCTCTCTCTCTCTCTCTCTCTCTCTCTCTCTCTCTCTCTCTCTCTCTCTCTCTCTCTCTCTCTCCTGGTTGGTGGACACATACACACACACACACACACACACACACACACACACACACACACACACACACACACACACACACACACACACACACACACACACACACACACACACACGCACACACACACACACACGCACGACACACACAGACACACACAACCCCCGACCATGCATGCACTGCCCCACAGGCGCAAGTAGGTGCACACACACACACACACACACACACACACACACACACACACACACACACACACACACACACACACACACACACACACACACACACACACACACACACACACACACACACACTCATATACACACACAAAGCTTTTGGTATACGTCAGATAGAATCTAGAACACTTCTCCAGTCTGGTTCCTCTATATGAGAGAGCAACATGGCTGACTAGAATCTAGAACACTTCTCCAGTCTGGTTTCCTCTATATGAGAGAGCAGCATGGCTGACTAGAATCTAGAACACTTCTCCAGTCTGGTTTCCTCTATATGAGAGAGCAGCATGGTTGACTAGAATCTAGAACACTTCTCCAGTCTGGTTTCCTCTATATGAGAGAGCAGCATGGCTGACTAGAATCTAGAACACTTCTCCAGTCTGGTTTCCTCTATATGAGAGAGCAGCATGGTTGACTAGAATCTAGAACACTTCTCCAGTCTGGTTTCCTCTATATGAGAGAGCAGCATGGCTGACTAGAATCTAGAACACTTCTCCAGTCTGGTTTCCTCTATATGAGAGAGCAGCATGGTTGACTAGAATCTAGAACACTTCTCCAGTCTGGTTTCCTCTATATGAGAGAGCAGCATGGTTGACTAGAATCTAGAACACTTCTCCAGTCTGGTTTCCTCTATATGAGAGAGCAGCATGGCTGACTAGAATCTAGAACACTTCTCCAGTCTGGTTTCCTCTATATGAGAGAGCAGCATGGCTGACTAGAATCTAGAACACTTCTCCAGTCTGGTTTCCTCTATATGAGAGAGCAGCATGGTTGACTAGAATCTAGAACACTTCTCCAGTCTGGTTTCCTCTATATGAGAGAGCAGCATGGCTGACTAGAATCTAGAACACTTCTCCTCTATCTTTATGTCCCAAATTGAACCCTATTCCCTATATAGTACACTAGTTTAGCCCAGAGCCATATGGCACCCTATTCCCTATATAGTGCACTACTTTTGACCAGAGCTCTATGGCAGCCTATTCCCTATATAGTGCACTACTTTAGACCAGAGCCCTATGGCACCCTATTCCCTATATAGTACACTACTTTAGACCAGAGCTCTATGGCAGCCTATTCCCAATATAGTACACTACTTTAGACCAGAGCCCTATGGCACCCTATTCCCTACCATTCTCGCTATACACCAAGTCACTTGGCTCTGTCATAACCTCACATGGTCTCTCCTATCATTGCTATGCAGACGACACACAATTAATCTTCTCCTTTCCCCCTTCTGATGACCAGGTGACGAATCGCATCTCTGCATGTCTGGCAGACATATCAGTGTGGATGACGGATCACCACCTCAAGCTGAACCTCAGCAAGACGGAGCTCCTCTTCCTCCCGGGGAAGGACTGCCCGTTCCATGATCTCGCCATCACGGTTGACAACTCCATTGTGTCCTCCTCCCAGAGCGCTAAGAACCTTGGCGTGATCCTGGACAACACCCTGACGTTCTCAACTAACATCAAGGCGGTGTCCCGTTCCTGTAGGTTCATGCTCTACAACATCCGCAGAGTACGACCCTGCCTCACACAGGAAGCGGCGCAGGTCCTAATCCAGGCACTTGTCATCTCCCGTCTTGATTACTGCAACTCGCTGTTGGCTGGGCTCCCTGCCTGTGCCATTAAACCCTACAACTCATCCAGAACGCCGCAGCCCGTCTGGTGTTCAACCTTCCCAAGTTCTCTCACGTCACCCCGCTCCTCCGCTCTCTCCACTGGCTTCCAGTTGAAGCTCGCATCCGCTACAAGACCATGGTGCTCGCCTACGGAGCTGTGAGGGGAACGGCACCTCAGTACCTCCAGGCTCTGATCAGGCCCTACACCCAAACAAGGGCACTGCGTTCATCCACCTCTGGCCTGCTCGCCTCCCTACCACTGAGGAAGTACAGTTCCCGCTCAGCCCAGTCAAAACTGTTCGCTGCTCTGGCCCCCAATGGTGGAACAAACTCCCTCACGACGCCAGGACAGCGGAGTCAATCACCACCTTCCGGAGACACCTGAAACCCCACCTCTTCAAGGAATACCTAGGATAGGGTAAGTAAGGGTAAGTAATCCTTCTCACCCCCCTTCTCACCCCCAACAAGATTTAGATGCAAGTGGCTGTTCCACTGGTTGTCATAAGGTGTATGCACCAATTTGTAAGTCGCTCTGGATAAGAGCGTCTGCTAAATGACTTAAATGTAAATGTAAATAGTACACTACTTTAGACCAGAGCCCTATGGCACCCTATTCCCTATATAGTACACTACTTTTGAGCAGAATCAAAAGGGAATAGAGAATAGGGTTACGTTCAGAACAAGAACAACAGTTGGACAGGGAGGAGACACAGGCAACATGCAACAGAATGTACCCGAAAGCCAAAATGCCCTAATGAGTTTAGGGATCATGATTAGTATTACCACATAGCTGCATAATACTGTGGTGAGATGGTAGCTCACACACACACACACACACACACACACACACACACACACACACACACACACACACACACACACACACACACACACACACACACACACACACACACACACACACACACACACACACACACACACTGCATATATATATATATATTAGGGACAGAGGATTTTTAGGAACAAACTCAGACCAGAACACAATTACAGGAACAGAGAGTAAACAACACAGTGGATTTTTAAAATGGGATCCTATTCCTAAAAAATAGTGCCTTCGGAAAGCAGACCCCTTGACGTTTTCAACATTTTGTTAGGTTACAGCCTTATTCTAAAATTGAATAAATTGCTTTTTTCCCCCATCAATCTACACAAAATACCCCATAATGACAAAGGAAAAAAATAGTTTTTTTAGACATTTGTGTCTATTTATTAAATATCAAAAACTCAAATATGACATTTAAATAAGCATTCAGATCCACTAAGTTCTTTGTTGAAGCAAGTACCGTTGGCAGCAATTACAGCCTTGAGTCTTCTTGTTTATGATTCTACAAGCTTGGCACACCTGTTTTTGGGGAGTTTCTCCATTCTTCTCTGCAGATCTTCTCAAGATCCGTCAGGTTGGATGGGGAGCGTCGCTGCACAGCTATTTTCAGGTCTCTCCAGATGTAACATCGGGTTCATGTCCGGGCTCTGGCTGGGCCACTCAAGGACATTAAGAAACTTGTCTCTAAGCAACTCCTGTGTTGTCTTGGCTGTGTGTCTTGGCTGTGTACTTAGGGTAATTGTCCTGTTGGAAGGTGAACCTTCGCCCCAGTCTGAGGTCCTGAGAGCTCTGGAGCAGGTTTTCATCAAGGATCTCTCTGTACTTGGCTCCGTTCATCTTTCTCTCGATCCTGACTAGTCTCCCAGTCCCCACAGCTGAAAAACATCCCCACAGCATAATTGTACCACCACTAAAATGGTGGCATTCAGGCCAAATAGTTCAATCTTGGTTTAATCAGACCATCTTGTTTCTCATAGTCTGAGAGTCTTTAGGTGCCTTTTGGCAAACTCCAAGCGGGCTATCATGTGCCTTTTACTGAGGAGGGGCTTCCGTCTGGCCACTCGACCATAAAGGCCTGATTGGTGGAGTGCTGCAGAGATGGTTGTCCTTCTGGAAGGTTCTCTAATCTCCACAGAAGAACTCTGGAGCTCTGTCAGAGTGATCAATGGGTTCTTGGTCATCTCCCTGACCAAGGCCCTTCTCCTCCGATTGCTCAGTTTGGCCAGGCGGCCACCTCTAGGAAGAGTCTTGGTGGTTCCAAACTTGTTCCATTTAAGAATGACGGAGGCCACTGTGTTCTTGGGCACCTTCAATGGTGAAGAAATGTTTTGGTACCCTTCCCCAGATCTGTGCCTCAACAAAATCCAATACAAGAGAATTTAAAACCTTTTTTTGTAATAACATAGTATATGGGATTGATTTTTAATAAAGTTGGCCTAATTAATTTGATTAATATTATGGTGTTTCTATTCAGAGAAAAACGAAACCTTCAGGGTTTACGCTGTACAACGTGACGGTCGGAAGTAGGTTACAGGATTGGAGGATTCTAAATGGTTTGCCTTTATAAGACAACCTTTGTTCCAATATTTCTGGAAATCAGTGATATTTTTTCCCATAGTAATTCGCTATGGATCTATAACATCTCAAATCAACATCTGCATTTTGAAAGAGTATTTCTTTTATTTCTTTTATCATTATTTTATTAACAAAATATGTTTATTTGTTTATTACTGTGAAGTCTAGAATACAGTACATACTGTAGTAAACAATAATATAATAATACAGTACATACTGTAGTAAACAATAATATAATAATACAGTACATACTGTAGTAAACAATAATATAATAATACAGTACATACTGTAGTAAACAATAATATAATAATACAGTACATACTGTAGTAAACAATAATATAATAATACAGTACATACTGTAGTAAACAATAATAGAATAATACAGTACATACTGTAGTAAACAATAATAGAATAATACAGTACATACTGTAGTAAACAATAATAGAATAATACAGTACATACTGTAGTAAACAATAATAGAATAATACAGTACATACTGTAGTAAACAATAATAGAATAATTCCTTACATAAGGGAGAGCAGGCCATGTCTGTACTACAGAATGCAGGAGACCCGTGTCATTGCTGCTTTAGATTCAATAGCCATATCTCAGTTATTGTTTTCATATCTTCAAAAGCTATTTGCTTTACTTTCAGAGAGCGAGCTGATCAAGGGGGTCGAACATGTAGATATTAGCAGACGTTCACTGTCCGATGAACAGGCCGTGGAAACGTTATTGCTGGCAAAAGTGTCCATAACCAGAGGTAATTAAACTGTGCTGTGTTCTTCCTCTCCGCCTGTCTTGTTGTACATGGAACCTGGCTCAAATGCATTCATTAAAAAACCCTTAAGATGGCAGCTGCTAATTTTCAGATTTACACCACATTAACACAGCCATTTTCACTGGACTATCTGTTGCTATCTGTTTGCTGCCAAGTCATGATTTCCCTGGGGAGTTTAGCCTGGCAATAACCCTGGGGAGTTTAGCCTGGCAATAACCCTGGGGAGTTTAGCCTGGCAATAACCCTGGGGAGTTTAGCCTGGCAATAACCCTGGGGAGTTTAGCCTGGCAATAACCCTGGGGGTTTAGCCTGGCAATAACCCTGGGGGTTTAGCCTGGTAATAACCCTGGGGGTTAGCCTGGTAATAACCCTGGGGGTTTAGCCTGGTAATAACCCTGGGGGTTAGCCTGGTAATAACCCTGGGGGTTTAGCCTGGTAATAACCCTGGGGGTTAGCCTGGTAATAACCCTGGGGGTTAGCCTGGCAATAACCCTGGGGGTTAGCCTGGCAATAACCCTGGGGGTTAGCCTGGCAATAACCAAGTGGTGAGACACATAGCCCTCTATATTGAAATGTTTCAGGTACACTCTGATAGGTGTCTGCGTCACATACAGTGTCTTCTATTGACATTATCTTCTACTGTTTGTCCTCATGTGTCTGTTTTTCAGCATAAAGTACTCTGGAGCCACTTAGTGTGGACACCAGGTGGACACCAGGTGAGACCACACACACACACACACACACACACACAATAACAGTCTCTCTTCTTCACGTCATCCCTCTCCCCCTTCTCTCTAAATCCTCTAGGTTATATCAGCTGTGTTGGTGAACTCCTCCCGCATCTGAACTGGCTGACACAGAGGGCACAGTATGATCATTCATAGGTGAGAGGTCACTTGGTCGGGTCAACAGGAAGTATTATTAAAGAGATGCTTTACATTGAAATAGAGATGTAGTAGTCCCAGCGTTACTGATCCCAGGTCAGTTTATATTATACAGGAAGTATTATTAAAGAGATGTAGTAGTCCCAGCGTTACTGATCCCAGGTCAGTTTATATTATACAGGAAGTATTATTAAAGAGATGTAGTAGTCCCAGAGTTACTGATCCCAGGTCAGTTTATATTATACAGGAAGTATTATTAAAGAGATGTAGTAGTCCCAGCGTTACTGATCCCAGGTCAGTTTATATTATACAGGAAGTATTATTAAAGAGATGCAGTAGTCCCAGCGTTACTGATCCCAGGTCAGTTTATATTATACAGGAAGTATTATTAAAGAGATGCAGTAGTCCCAGAGTTACTGATCCCAGGTCAGTTTTGCATTTCACCTCCTGATGATTATGATGACTGACCGTGTTAGAATTTAAAAAACCAAGGCTTAATCATGCTTTCTCCCTCTATGCATCTGTCTCTCGTCTGCAGGTATGTTTTCATGTGAGAGAGGAAGCCAGTCCCGTCATCGCCACCTCACCCGCTCTTAAGATAACCTTCGGGCCCAAGGCTGGTTAGGAGACACCGCTATAGACACTGTAATTGTGATGAACTGAGAAAATATTAGGGTAGCACTGTAATTAATTAATCATATGCTGTCTGCCTCTGTTCTTACCTCTTTCCCTTCGTGTCATCTACACCTCTCTCCCCACCTCGTCTTTCTTCCTCGTTTTATAATGTGTATGTGCATTGAAGTACAGATTGAACTTGTATTTATAATATAATATTATAATTATCATAATTATAATGCATTATGTATTTATAACACCTGGATGATGAACTTCATTTCAATGAAGTGTTTGACATTCTCCACTGGTTGAAATGAAGTATCTCATTGAAATACTATCCTGTGTCCTCAGATTAATGCAGATGGAGGGTGTACTTATTTTGCACCATAATTTGCAAATAAATGTATTAAAAATCCTACAATGTGATTTTCTGGATTTTATTTCCTCATTTTGTCTGTCATAGTTGAAGTGTACCTATGATGAAAATTACAGGCCTCTCTCATATTTTTAAGTGGGAGAACTTGCACAATTGGTGGCTGACTAAATACTTTTTTGCCCAACTGTATATGTAGGACTTGAATCCTTGCATTTGACTTGGCACAATAAAGTTATTATATTCTACTCAATCCATTGGCTTCATTAATGTCATTCAGACTTGAAGTTGATACAACAACTATGATTTCTGAGGTTCATAGATTGGTATGAATATTAGTTCACAACCTAACATTTTAGGGTCCATACACAGATTGGCTACATACTGTAGCTAGCTACACATCCATAGGCATACAGACCGGCTACATACTGTAGCTAGCTACACATCCATAGGCATACAGACCGGCTACATAATGTAGCTAGCTACACATCCATAGGCATACAGACCGGCTACATAATGTAGCTAGCTACACATCCATAGGCATACAGACCGGCTACATAATGTAGCTAGCTACACATCCATAGGCATACAGACCGGCTACATACTGTAGCTAGCTACACATCCACAGGCATACAGACCGGCTACATAATGTAGCTAGCTACACATCCATAGGCATACAGACCGGCTACATAATGTAGCTAGCTACACATCCATAGGCATACAGACCGGCTACATAATGTAGCTAGCTACACATCCATAGGCATACAGACCGGCTACATACTGTAGCTAGCTACACATCCATAGGCATACAGACCGGCTACATACTGTAGCTAGCTACACATCCATAGGCATACAGACCGGCTACATAATGTAGCTAGCTACACATCCATAGGCATACAGACCGGCTACATAATGTAGCTAGCTACACATCCATAGGCATACAGACCGGCTACATACTGTAGCTAGCTACACATCCATAGGCATACAGACCGGCTACATAATGTAGCTAGCTACACATCCATAGGCATACAGACCGGCTACATACTGTAGCTAGCTACACATCCATAGGCATACAGACCGGCTACATACTTTAGCTAGCTACACATCCATAGGCATACAGACCGGCTACATACTGTAGCTAGCTACACATCCATAGGCATACAGACCGGCTACATACTGTAGCTAGCTACACATCCATAGGCATACAGTTATTTTTATCCTCCACTACACATTAAGCAAGTAAAGCGTTAGCTAGCTATGTTACTTCAGCTGCGTTGCAAGGCAAGCTTACACAATTGTACATTTAATTTGCGTTAAATGCTTTAGCGAGCTAGATTCTTTACATCCAATCTTTCACAAGATGACAGCCTGGTTTCCTGGTTTTCTCAGAAGTCCCGAAAACATTAAACAACCTGAATTACAAATTCATTATCGTGTCAATACACCGTCAATCTAGCTGGCTAATGTTAGCTAGACAGATAACTTGCTAAATAGCGATTTTCATAAATTAACTTTATGACAAAAGAATATGCGTTTGTCTCTACATTAACTAACATATTCCTCTCAATTGTACATGTTTTGCATGACTCATTATAACGTTATAGCTACTTACATTTGGTTCCACCGTAATGTTATGTCAGCCATCTTCACCCAGGGACGGGTGGCTCGCGTCATAATCGTCATTGGAACCACTCGATATGATTGGTCATATAAAAACCTTGGGACCCAAATGCATAATGAGTGCTCTAACTCCCCCTTGTGGTGGTCTGGAGCAATGACGCCGTGACACTGGGTCCCTCTAAGTCCCGCGGTGTAAACTTGCAACTGTTAAAGGAAGAACCACTATAGCAAAGGGTCTGAATACTTATGTAAATAAGGTATTTCTGTTTTTAGTGTTTAATACATTTGCAAAAATGTCTAAAAACCTGTTTTCACTTTGTCATTATGGGGTATTGTGTGTAGATTGCTGAGGATGTTTATTTATTGAATCTATTTTATAATAAGTATGTGATGTAACAAAATGTGGAAAAAGTCAAGGGGCCCAAAACGTTCTGAAGGCATGGTATAGTGAATTAGATGCAATTTGGGATGCCAACAATACTAACAATAATTCACAATATGCTAGAGACTGAGGGGAAGACGAACAGAGTGAGGACTGACAGGAAGAAGAAGAGAGAGTAGAGACTAACAGGAAGAAGAAGAAAGAGTAGAGACTGACAGGAAGATGAACAGAGTAGAGACTGACAGGAAGAAGAAGAGAGAGTAGAGACTAACAGGAAGAAGAAGAGAGAGTAGAGACTGACAGGAAGATGAACATAGTAGAGACTGACAGGAAGAAGAAGAGAGAGTAGTGACTAACAGGAAGAAGAACAGAGTAGAGACTGACAGGAAGAAGAACAGAGTAGAGACTAACAGGAAGAAGAACAGA
Organism: Oncorhynchus keta; assembly: GCF_023373465.1. NCBI lineage: Eukaryota > Metazoa > Chordata > Actinopteri > Salmoniformes > Salmonidae > Oncorhynchus > Oncorhynchus keta. Next base: position 3,964,875 of record NC_068424.1, on the reverse strand, counting down.
GTAGAGACTGACAGGAAGAAGAAGAGAGTAGAGACTAACAGGAAGAAGAACAGAGTAGAGACTGAGGGGAAGATGAACAGAGTAGTGACTGACAGGAAGAAGAAGAGAGAGTAGAGACTAACAGGAAGAAGAACAGAGTAGAGACTGACAGGAAGAAGAAGAGAGTAGAGACTGACAGGAAGAAGAAGAGAGTAGAGACTGACAGGAAGAAGAAGAGAGAGTAGTGACTAACAGGAAGAAGAACAGAGTAGAGACTGACAGGAAGGAGAACAGAGTAGAGACTGACAGGAAGAAGAAGAGAGTAGAGACTAACATGAAGAAGAACAGAGTAGAGACTGACAGGAAGAAGAAGAGAGTAGAGACTAACAGGAAGAAGAACAGAGTAGAGACTCACAGGAAGAAGAAGAGAGTAGAGACTGAGGGGAAGATGAACAGAGTAGACTGACAGGAAGAAGAAGAGAGTAGAGACTAACAGGAATAAGAACAGAGTAGAGACTGACAGGAAGAAGAAGAGAGTAGAGACTAACAGGAAGAAGAACAGAGTAGAGACTGACAGGAAGAAGAAGAGAGTAGAGACTGACAGGAAGAAGAAGAGAGTAGAGACTGACAGGAAGAAGAAGAGAGAGTAGAGACTGAGGGGAAGATGAACAGAGTAGAGACTGACAGGAAGAAGAAGAGAGTAGAGACTGACAGGAAGAAGAAGAGAGTAGAGACTGACAGGAAGAAGAACAGAGTAGAGACTGACAGGAAGAAGAAGAGAGTAGAGACTGACAGGAAGAAGAACAGAGTAGAGACTGAGGGGAAGATGAACAGAGTAGAGACTGACAGGAAGAAGAAGAGAGTAGAGACTGACAGGAAGAAGAAGAGAGTAGAGGCTGACAGGAAGAAGAACAGAGTAGAGACTGACAGGAAGAAGAAGAGAGTAGAGACTGACAGGAAGAAGAACAGAGTAGAGACTGACAGGAAGAAGAAGAGAGTAGAGACTGACAGGAAGAAGAACAGAGTAGAGACTGAGGTTAAAAGAAGAGAGAGTAGAAACTAACAGGAAGAAGAACAGAGTAGATCAGTTGAGCCCCAGTCAATCCTAGACATGCCAGGCAAGGCTCCTGTTGAATGATACTGGTATTATGTATTTTATTAGGATCACCATTAGCTGTTGCAAAAGCAGCAGCTACTCTTCCTGGAATCAACCCAAAACATGAAACATGACATAATACAGAACATTAATAGACAAGAACAGCTCAAGGACAGAACTATATCAAATAAATGTGGGCACACGTAGCCTACATATCAATAGAAACACACAAACTATCTAGGTCAAATAGAGGAGAGGCGTTGTGCTGCGAGGTGTTGCTTAATCTGTTTTTTTTTTAAACCAGGTTTGATGTTGTCATGTTCTGACCTTAGTTCCTTTGTTATGTCTTTGTTTTAGTTTGGTCAGGGCGTGAGTTGGTGGTGGGTAGTCTATGTTCTTTTTTCTATGTTGTGGTTTTGTGTTTGGCCTGGTATGGTTCTCAATCAGAGGCAGGTGTCGTTCGTGGTCTCTGATTGAGAATCATACTTAGGTAGTCTTTTCTCACCTGTGTTTTGTGGGTGATTATTTTCTGTTTAGTGTGTTTCTGCACCAGACAGAACTGTTTCGATTTCATTTCATTCTCATTGTTATTTTGTTTAGTGTTTCTGAGTTATAATAAATATCATCATGAACACAAACCACGCTGCGCTTTGGTCCTCACCTTCTTCCACCACAGACGATCGATCGTTACAGATTTTGAGTTCGGAGTTCCATGCAATAATATGGTGCATTCAGGAAGTATTCAGACCCCTTGACTTTTTCCACATTTTGTTACGTTACAGCCTTATTCTAAAATGGATTCTGTAAATGTTTTTCTTCATCAATCTACACACAATACCCCATAATGACATCACAATACCTTATAATGACATCACAATACCCCATAATGACATCACAATACCCCATAATGACCAAGCAAAAACAGGTTTTTAGACATTTTTGCAAATTTGTAATAAATTAAAAACAGAAATACCTTATTTACATAACTATTCAGACCCTTTGCTATGAGACTCTAAATTCAGCTCAAGTGCATCCGGTTTCCATTGGTCATACTTGAGATGTTTCTACAACTTGAGTCTACCAGCAATGTGGAATTTCACCTAACAGATATGGGAGTTTATCAATGTTTGATTGGTTTTCAAATCCTTTGTGAGTCTGTGTGATCTGAGGGAAATATGTGTCTCTAATGTGGTTACACATTTGGCTGGAAGTTAGGAAGTGTAGTTCAGGTTCCACCTCATTTTGTGGGCAGTGAGCACATAGCCTGTCATCTTTCGAGAGCCAGGTCTGCCTATGTCATAATCCAACATAATCCAGGTTGATTCAGGAATTCCCCAGGGCAGCTGTCTAGGCCCCATACTTTTTTATCTTTACTAACGACGTGCCATTGGCCTTGAGTAAAGCCAGTGTGTCTATGTATGTGGATGACTCAATACTATGCCAGCTACTACAGTGACTGAAATGACTGCAACACTCAACAAAGAGTGGCAGTTAGTTTCAAAATGGGTGGCAACGAATAAATGAGTCCTAAATATTTCAAAAAATAAAAGCATTGTATTTGGGACAAATAATTGTAAACCCTAAATCTCATCTAAATATTGTAATGAATAATGTGGAAATTGAGCAAGTTGAGGTGACTAAACTTCTTCGAGTAACCCTGGATTGTAAATGTTCATGGTCAAAACATATCAACAAGGCATGTCCTACACGCCCTGGTTTTGTCGCACCTGGACTACTGTTCAGTCGTGTGGACAGGTGCCACAAAGTGGGGCTCAGAACAGGGCAGCACAGCTGGCACTTGGATGAACACAGAGAGAAAACATGAATAATATGCATGTCAGTCTCTCCTTTCTCAAAGTGGAGGAGAGATTGACTTCATCACTACTTGTTTTTGTAAGAAGTGTTGACAAGCTGAATGAACCGAGTTGTCTGTGTTTAAACTACTAGCACACAGCTCAGACAGCTGTTCATACCCCACAAGACATGCCACCAGAGGTCTCTTCACAGTCCCCAAGTCCAGAACAGACTATGTGAAATGCACAGTACTACTGTACATAGAACAATGACTACATGTAACTCTATTCCACATCAGGTAACTGATGCAGGCAGTGGAATCAGATTTAAAAAGCAGGTAAAAGTACACCTTACGGAACAGTGGTGATTGTGAAGACACACACAGGTACAGACGGACGGATCCGCACACAAACGCTAGCAGGCTATACACACGGACATTGAAATACATTGAATGGTGGTTTTATACATTTAGTATTGTAGATATGTAGTGGTGTAGTAATGTTATATGATGTACTGTTTTATCTTTTGTTTTCTGTGTAATGTAAGAGCCTTAATGTGTTTGGACCCCAGGAAGAGTAGCTGCTGCCTTGGCAGGAACTAATGGGGATCCTTAATAAACCCCAGGAAGAGTAGCTGCTGCCTTGGCAGGAACTAATATGGATCCATAATAAACCCCAGGAAGAGTAGCTGCTGCCTTGACAGGAACTAATGGGGATCCATAATAAACCCCAGGAAGAGTAGCTGCTGCCTTGACAGGAACTAATGGGGATCCATAATAAACCCCAGGAAGAGTAGCTGCTGCTTTGGCAGGAACTAATGGGGATCCTTAATAAACCCCAGGAGGAGTATATGCTGCCTTGGCAGGAACTAATGTGGATCCATAATAAACCCCAGGAAGAGTAGCTGCTGCCTTGACAGGAACTAATGGGGATCCTTAATAAACCCTAGGAAGAGTAGCTGCTGCCTTGGCAGGAACTAATGGGGATCCTTAATAAACCCCAGGAGGAGTATATGCTGCCTTGGCAGGAACTAATGTGGATCCATAATAAACCCCAGGAAGAGTAGCTGCTGCCTTGACAGGAACTAATGGGGATTCCATAATAAACCCTAGGAAGAGTAGCTGCTGTCTTGGCAGGAACTAATGGTGATCCATAATAAACCCCGGAAGAGTAGCTGCTGCTTTGCCAGGAACTAATGGTGATCCTAAATAAACCCCAGGAAGAGTAGCTGCTGCTTTGCCAGGAACTAATGGTGATCCATAATAAACCCCAGGAAGAGTAGCTGCTGCTTTGGCAGGAACTAGTGGGGATCCATAATAAACCCCAGGAAGAGTAGCTGCTGCCTTGGCAGGAACTAGTGGGGATCCATAATAAACCCCAGGAAGAGTAGCTGCTGCCTTGGCAGGAACTAATGGGGATCCATAATAAACCCCAGGAAGAGTAGCTGCTGCTTTGCCAGGAACTAATGGTGATCCATAATAAACCCCAGGAAGAGTAGCTGCTGCCTTGGCAGGAACTAATGGGGATCCATAATAAACCCCAGGAAGAGTAGCTGCTGCCTTGGCAGGAACTAATGGGGATCCATAATAAACCCCAGGAAGAGTAGCTGCTGCCTTGGCAGGAACTAGTGGGGATCCATAATAAACCCCAGGAAGAGTAGCTGCTGCCTTGGCAGGAACTAGTGGGGATCCATAATAAACCCCAGGAAGAGTAGCTGCTGCCTTGGCAGGAACTAATGGGGATCCATAATAAACCCCAGGAAGAGTAGCTGCTGCCTTGGCAGGAACTAATGGGGATCCATAATAAACCCCAGGAAGAGTAGCTGCTGCCTTGGCAGGAACTAATGGGGATCCATAATAAACCCCAGGAAGAGCAGCTGCTGCCTTGGCAGGAACTAATGGGGATCCATAATAAACCCCAGGAAGAGTAGCTGCTGCCTTGGCAGGAACTAATGTGGCTACATAATAAACACCAGGAAGAGTAGCTGCTGTCTTGGCAGGAACTAATGGGGATCCATAATAAACCCCAGGAAGAGAAGCTGCTGCCTTGGCAGGAACTAATGTGGATACATAATAAACACCAGGAATAGTAGCTGCTGTCTTGGCAGGAACTAATGGGGATACATAATAAACCCCAGGAAGAGAAGCTGCAAGGCTATGCTGTCTGCCTACGGCAGCCTTTCTCAATAGCAAGGCTATGCTGTCTGCCTACGGCAGCCTTTCTCAATAGCAAGGCTATGCTGTCTGCCTACGCCGGCCTTTCTCAATAGCAAGGCTATGCTGTCTGCCTACGGCAGCCTTTCTCAATAGCAAGGCTATGCTGTCTGCCTACGGCAGCCTTTCTCAATAGCAAGGCTATGCTGTCTGCCTACGCCGGCCTTTCTCAATAGCAAGGCTATGCTGTCTGCCTACGCCGGCCTTTCTCAATAGCAAGGCTATGCTCACTGAGTCTGTCCATAGTCACAGATTAGTCACAGATCTTAATGTTGGGTCAGTCACAGTGGTCAGGTATTATTCCACTGTGTCCTCAAATATCATTCCAATTTGCTCTGGTTTTTTTAGTTGATTCTTTCCAGTGTGTCAAATAGTTATCTTTTTGCGTTCTCATAATTTGCTTTGATCTAATTGTTGCTGTCCTCAACCTCTGTGGGGTGTCTGTTTGTGTTTGTGAACAGAGCCCCAGGACCAGGTTGCTGAGGGGACTCTTTTCCAGGTTAATCTCTCTGTAGGTGAGGGCTTTGTGGTGGAATATGTGGGCATCACTTCCTTTTAGTGGTGGTTGTAGAATTTAACAGCTCTTTTATGGATTTTGATACCTAGCAGGTATAGTTCTAATTTTGCTCTGCATGAATTGTTTGGGAAATATGCGTCATGGACCAAGTACATATTTTAGCAAAGTCTCAATTGGTTGTTTGTCCCATTTAGTGAACTCTTGGTTGGTGAGTGGACCCCAGACCTCACAACCATAAAAGGCAATGGATTCTATAACTGGTTGAAGTATTTTTAGCCAGGTTATCATTGGTATGTCGAATGTTATGTTCCTTGTAATGGCAGAGAAGAAGAAGGCTCTTCTTGCCTTGTCTCTAAGATCGTTCACAGCTTTGTGGAGGTTACCTGTGGCACTGATGTTTAGGTCGAGGTATGTGTAGTTTTTTTGTCTGTGCTCTTGGGCAACCGTATCTAGATGGAATTTGTATTTGTTGTCCTGGCAACTGGAACTATTTTTTTGGAACACCATTATTTTTGTCTTACTGAGATTTACTGTCAGGGCCCAGGTCTGTCAGGGCCCAGGTCTGTCAGGGCCCAGGTCTGTCAGGGCCCAGGTCTGTCAGGGCCCAGGTCTGACAGAATCTGTGCAGAAGATCTAGGTGCTGCTGTAGGCCCTCCTTGGTTGGGGACAGAAGCACCAGATCATCAGCCAACAGTAGACATTTGACTTCATATTCTAGTAGGGTGAGGCCAGGTGCTGCAGACTGTTCTAGTGCCCTCGTCAATTCGTTGATAAATATGTTGAAGAGGGTGGGGCTTAAGCTGCATCCCTGTCTCACCCCTCGGCCCTGTGGGAAGACGTGTGTGTTTTTTGCGAATTTTATCCGCACATTTGTTGTTTGTGAACATGGATGTTGTATGTTTTTCCCCCAACACCACTTTCCATCAGTTTGTATAGCAGACCCTCATGCCAAATTGAGTCAAAAGCTTTTTTTAAATCAACAAAGCATGAGAAGACTTGGTTTTGGTTTGTTTGGTTATCAATTAGGGTGTGCAGGGTGAATATGTGGTCTGTCGTACGGTAATTTGGTAAAAAGCAAATTTGACATTCGCTCACTACATTGTTTTCACTGAGGAAATGTACAGGTCTGCTGTTTATGATAATGCAGAGGATTTTCTTGAGGTTGCTTTTGAAGCATATCCACCGGTAGTTATTGGGGTCAAATTTGTCTCCACTTTTGTGGATTGCGGTGATCAGTCCTTGGTTCCAAATATTGGGGAAGATGCCAGAGCCAAGAATGATGTTAAAGAGTTTAAGTTTAGCAAATGGGAATTTGTGGTCTATATATTTTATTATTTTATTTAGGATACAACCAACACCACAGGCCTTTTTGGGTTGGAGGGTTTGTATTTTGTCCTGTAGTTCAGTCTCTCTCTGTCTCTCTCTCTCTATCTATCTTTCTCTTTTCTCAATCTCTCTGCCTCTCTCTCTCTCTCTTTCTGTTTCTCTCTCTCTCGCTGCTTTTCACTCTCTCCATATCTCTCTCTACCCCTCTCTCTCCCTCTGTCTATCTCCCTGCCCCCCTCTCTCTGCCTCCTCTTCTAGCTCTGGGTGTCTCTCCCTCCCTTCCCCTCTCTCTCTCTCTCTCTCTCTCTCTCTCTCTCTCTCTCTCTCTCTCCCCTCCCTTCCCCTCTCCTCATCAGCCCTGTACTGATAGCTCTATTTCGGACTGCTCCAGACCTTGGACAGTGAGGCGTCCCTGTTTTAATGGTGTGCGGCTGCGTGCAGCACCAGGGACAGTGTGTGTCTGTGTGAGATATTAAAATGGATGAGGAGGGAGACATATGCTTCCATTCTAGAAATAAGCCACTGGAGCCACTAGAAGATACTGGGACACACAGACATCTCTTCTCTATGCTGGGACACAACAGAGGGGACACACAGACATCTCTTCTCTATACTGGGACACACAGACATCTCTTCTCTATACTGGGACACAACAGAGGGGACACACAGACATCTCTTCTCTATACTGGGACACACAGACATCTCTTCTCTCTACTGGGACACAACAGAGGGGACACACAGACATCTCTTCTCTATACTGGGACACACAGACATCTCTTCTCTACACTGGGACACGACAGAGAGAGAGAGAGAGAGAGAGGGAGAGAGAGAGAGAGAGAGAGAGGGAGAGGGAGAGGGAGAGGGAGAGAGATTTGAGAGGGAGAGGGAGAGAGAGAGAGATTTGAGAGAGAGAGAAAGAGGGGAGAGATAGAGATAGAGAGAGAGAGAGGGGGAGAGAGAGACAGAGAGAGAGAGAGATTTGAGAGAGAGAGAAAGAGGGGAGAGATAGAGATAGAGATAGAGAGAGAGAGGGAGAGAGAGAGACAGAGAGAGAGAGATTTTAGGGAAATATGTCTCTCTAATATGGTCATACATTGAGCAGGAGGTTAGGAAGTGCAGCTCAGTTCCCACCTCATTTTGTGGGCAGTGAGCACATAGCCTGTCTTCTCTCTTCTCTCTCTTTCTAATGTGTCAAGTTATTATCTTTTTGTTTTCTCATGATTTGGTTGTGTCTAATTATGCTGCTGTCCTGGGGCTCTGTAGGGTGTGTTTGTGTTTGTGAACAGAGCCCCAGGACCAGCTTGCTTAGGGGACTCTTCTCCAGGTTCATCTCTCTGTAGGTGATGGCTTTGTTACGGAAGGGTTGGGAATTACTTCCTTTTAGGTGGTTGTAGAATTTAACGGCTCTTTTCTGGATTTTGGTAATTAGTGGGTATCGGCCTCATTCTGCTCTGCATGCATTATTTGGTGTTCTACGTTGTACACAGAGGATATTTTTGCAGAATTCTGCATGCAGATGATCTCTTTCTCTCTTTCTCTCTTTCTCTCTTTCCCTCCCTCCCTCCCTCCCTCCCTCCCTCCCTCCCTCCCTCCCTCCCTCCCTCCCTCCCTCCCTCCCTCCCCCTCCCTCCCTCCCTCCCTCCCTTCCTTCCTCCCTCCCTCCCTCCCTCCCTCCCTCCCTCCCTCCCTCCCTCCCTCCCTCCCTCCCTCCCTCCCACACACACACACACACACACACACACACACACACACACACACACACACACACACACACACACACACACACACACACACACACACACACACACACACACACACACACACACACACACACACACACACACACACACACACACACACACACACAGTGTAAAGTATCCTACAGCATTAAAAAACAACATCAAAACAAATTAACACGGTGCCCCCAGGCTGGATCAGATACAGGAAGTATGTGAGTTAGCCAAAGTGTTAAGTCAGGATTATTTAAGCTTGACTAACACTATTAGTTGGCCAGAGTGTTAAGTCAGGATTATTTAAGCTTGACTAACACTATTAGTTGGCCAAAGTGTTAAGTCAGGATTATTTAAGCTCGACTAACACTATTAGTTGGCCAGAGTGTTAAGTCAGGATTATTTAAGCTTGACTAACACTATTAGCTGGCCAGAGAAACCCAACGCCCACATCCAGAATGATTGATTCACGGCAGCAGGGCGGAGGCCAGTGCTGCAGCACATCTTCTAATGGAGTTATATATTTTCGGCTGCTGCTATTATGAGATATGCTAAGTTCACTTAAAGAGAAATACAGCCCTCTCCCCTCTACCACCTCTCTCTCTTCCTCCCTCCTCCCTCTCCCATACCCCTCTACCTCCTCCCTCTCTTCCTCCCTCCTCCCTCTCCCCTCTACCACCTCCCTCTCTTCCTCCCTCCTCCCTCTCCCATACCCCTCTACCTCCTCCCTCCCTTCCTCCCTCCTCCCTCTCCCATATCCCTCTACCACCTCCCTCTCTTCCTCCCTCTCTTCCTCTCCCATACCCCTTCTATCACCTCCCTCTCTTCCTCCCTCCTCCCTCTCCCCCTCCCTCTCTCGCTCCCTCTCTCTCTCCCTCCCACCTCCCTCTCCCATATCCCTCTACCACCTTCCTCTCTTCCTCCCTCTCTTCCTCTCCCATACCCCTTCTATCACCTCCCTCTCTTCCTCCCTCCTCCCTCTCCCCCTCCCTCTCTCGCTCCCTTTCTCTCTCCCTCCCACCTCCCTCTCCCAAACTCCTCTACCACCTCCCTATCTTCCTCCCTCTCCCTCTCCCCTCTACCACCTCCCTCCCTCTCTCCCTCCCTCCTCCCTCTCTCACTCCCTCCTCCCTCTCCCCTCTAATACCTCCCTCTCTCCCTCCTGGACATATTGAGGAGAGAGAAAGGTGGACATATTGGGGAGAGAAAGGTGGACATATTGGGGAGAGAAAGGTGGACATATTGAGGAGA
>NC_068424.1:3909970-3949970 GCF_023373465.1 Oncorhynchus keta | reverse complement strand
ACATTATCAAACAAAACAAAAATGTATTGTGGAACTGGGATTCCTAAGAGTGCATTCTGATGAAGATCATCAAAGGTAAGTGAATATTTATAATGTTATTTCTGACTTCTGTTGACTGCACAATATGGCGGATATCTTTTTGTCCTGTTTGGTCTCTGAGCGCCGTACTCAGATTATTGTATCGTTTGCTTTTTCCGTAAAACTTAAAACAAAAAAATCTGACACAGCGGTTAAGTTTATCCAAAGCATTATTTTCAGCAACATTTATTCAACATTTATTTATTATGACAATTTCTGTAAATTGATGTAAATTGATGTGGCTCTGCAAAATCACCAGATGTTTCTGGAACTACTGAACATAACGCACCAATGTATACTGAGATTTTTTAAATATAAATATGAACTTTATCGAACAAAACATACATGTATTGTGTAACATGAAGTCCTGTGAGTGTCATCTGATGAAGATCATCAAAGATTAGTGATGAATTTTCTCTCTATTTCTGATTTTTGTGACTCCTCTCTTTGGCTTTTTCTGTGACTTCGCTCTGCTCTAACATAATCGTTTGTGGTGCTTTCACCGTAATGCCTATTTGAAATCGGACACTGTGGTGGGATTAATAAAGGTATCTTTAAAATGGTGTGAAATACTTCTATGTTTGAGGAATTTTAATTACGGTAGTTCTGTTATTTTGAATTTGGCGCCCTGCACTTTCACTGGCTGTTGTCATATCGATCCCGTTAACGGGATCTCAGCCTTAAGAAAGGTGACATCAATAAGGGATCATGGTGTTCACCTGGATTCACCTGGTCAGTTAATGTCATGTTATTGCGGGTGTAGTGACATGCTTGTGCTCCAACACTGCATCTAACAATTCACTACAACACACACACATCTAAATGTAAAAGAACGGATGTACGAAATATATAAATATTAGGACGAGCAATGTCAGAGTGGCATTGACTAGAATACAGTAGAATACAGTATATACATATGAGATGAGTAAAACAGTACGTAAACATTATTATTAAAGTGACTAGTGATTCCATGTCTATGTACATGGGGCAGCAGTCTCTAGGGTGCAGGGAGAGTAACCGGGTGGTAGGCGGCTAGTGATGGCTATTTAACAGTCTGATGGCCTTGAGGAAGAAGCTGTTTTCAGTCTCTCGGTCCCTGCTTTGATGTACCTGTACTGACCTCGCCCTGTACGCTGTTTCGTCAGTGTTGGTTAATCAGGCCTACTACTGTTGTGTTGTCTGCAAACTTGATGATAGAGTTGGAGTCATAGATGAACAGGGAGTACAGGAGGGGGCTGAGCACGCACCCTTGTGGGGCCCCTGTGTTGAAGATCAGCATAGTGGAAGTGTTGTTTCCTACCTTCACCACCTGGGGGAGGCCCGTCAGGAAGTTCAGGACCCAATTGCACAGTGCGGGGTTGAGACCCAGGGCCTTAAGCTTAATGATGAGCTTGGAGAGTACAGTACTATGGTGTTGAAAGCTGAGCTGCAGTCATTCTTACATAGGTATTCCAGATGAGATAGGGCAGTGTGCAGTGTGATGGCGATTGCATCATCCATGGATCTGTTGGGGCGGTATGCAAATTGGAGTGAGTCTAGGGTGGCCGGTAGGGTGGAGGTGATATGATCCTTGACTAGTCTCTCAAAGCACTTCATGATGACAGAAGTAAGTTCTACTAACTAGTCAATAGTTACCTTTGCTTTCTTGTGTACAGGAACTATGGTGGCCATCTTGACACATGTGGGGACAGCAGACTGAGATAGGGAGAGATTGAATATGTCCGTAAAAACGCCAGCCAGCTGATCTGTCGGTGACACTGTGTTATCGGGTGAATAACGCGGGCGAATAAGGTGAATAAGGTGTTTAGCTTGTCTGGTAGCACGTTGTTGTCCGCAATCTGGCTGGTTTTCCCTTTGTAGTCTGTGATTGTTTGTAGACTCTGCCACTTACGTCTCATGTTGAAATGCGACATTCTGTCTGTCTGATTGCCTTATGCAAGGACTATCTGCCCAGATTCCCAGTCACCTTGCCGTGGTCACACTTCCTTATGAACTCAGTCACCGTGTCAGTGTATACGTCAATGTTATTCTCAGAGGCAACCCGGAACATATCCCAGTCCACGTGATCAAAACAATTGTGAAGCATGGATTCCGATTGGTTAGACAAGCATTGAATAGACCTTAGGACGGGTACTTCCTGTTTGAGTTTCTGCCTGTAGGAAGGCAGGAGCAGAATATAGTTGTGATCTGATTTGCCGTAGAGAGGATGGGGGAGGGCTTTGTAGGCATCCCAGATTGGAGAGAAACAATGGTTGAGAGTTCTTTTAGCATGACCTATAGCCACGAGTACTGCAGTCAATGTGTTAATAGAATTTCGGTAGTGTTTTCCTCATAGTAGCCTTGTTAAAATTCCAAGCTACAATAAATGCAGCCTCAGGATATGTGGTTTCCAGTTTGCACAAAGTACAGTGTCGTTCCTTGAGGGCCTTTGTGCTATCGGCTTGAGGGGGAATATACACTTCTGTGACCATAACCGAAGAGAATTATCTTGGGAGGTAATACGGTTGGCATTTGATTGTAAGGTATTCTAGGTCGGGTGGACAAAAGAACTTCAGTTTCTGTATGTTATCACAATCACATCATGAGTGGTTAGTCATTCCTCTTCCTGGGGAATTCATTATTCCTGTCTGCGCGATGTACTGAGAACCCAGATGGCTGAATGGACGGAACAGAATATCCGGAGAGAGACATGATTCCGTGAAACAGAGTATGTTACAGTCCCTGATGTCTGTCCGGAAGTAGATCCTCGCCCTGAGCTCATCTACTTTATTGTCAGAGACTGAACGGATGGTGTACCCGGCACCTGAGTTGGACTAGAAGTCCACTCTGAATACCTCTTCTCCGCCGACTTGGAGCAGCCTCTTGAATAAGTTAAATTTTTGAATAATTTAAATTTAGTTGAATAATAAGCCCTGAGAACAACGAACAAAGAATCCAATTGTGGAAAGTCATATTTCTGGTCGTAACGCTGGTGAGTTACCGCCGCTCTGATATCCAAAAGTTATTTCCGGCTGTATGTAATAAAAAAAAAACGTTTTGATAATGTAAGAAATAACAAAAATAAACAAAAAAATACTGCAAAGTTTCCTCGGAGCTCGAAGCAAAGCCGCCATGTCAATCTGAGTTGAAGCAGGGGAAGATGACGTCATCAGATGAATATTAGTTGTATTTACAATGTTGTTTGTGCTCCACTGGTTGACCTGTTCTCATGGCAACCTGTCATAATATTTGTGATATTTTCCCTAACTGTAACAGCTGTCCTCTTCGTCTGAGGAGGAGTAGGAAGGATCCTACCAATATGTCCATGTGCATATTTATTTTAACTCAGAACACTAAGAACAAAATAACAAAAATAGACCAACACGAAACAGTTCTGTGCAGAGACAGAGACAGAAAACAACTACCCACAACCCATAGTGGGAAAACAGGCCGCCTAAGTATGGTTCTCAATCAGAGACAACGATTGACAGCTGCCTCTGATTGGGAACCATAGCAGGCCAAACACATAGAAATACAAAACCTAGACTACAAAACGTAGAATGCCCACCCCAACTCACGCCCTGACCAAACTAAAACAGAGACATAAAAAAGGAACTAAGGTCAGAACGTGGTGGTGACATTAACAGAGTTAATCAATGTTTTGTTTTCAAATTCTTTGTGGGTCTCTCTCTCTGTCTCTCTCTGTCTCTGTCTCTCTCTCTCTCTCTCTCGCTCTCTCTCTCTCTCTCGCTCTCTCGCTCTCTTGCTCTCTTGCTCTCTGTCTGTCAGGTATAGACAGTCTCTGATTTTGCATCAGGATAACTTGTTATATGTCTTTAACCTTTGATAGGGGTATGACTGGTCCTGTAAAGTGTATGTGTGTGTGGGTGCATCAGAGAGACACCCCTCATACTTCAACTATTCAACTATTTTCACATTGTAACAACACTGTACATAGCCAATAATATAACATTTTAAATGTCGATATTCTGTTAACTGTTCATTTCTGATTGTTTATTTTCCTTGTTTATTTTCTGTTTCACTTGCTTTGTCAATGTAAACATGTGTTTCTCATGACAATAAAGCACCTTTGAATTTAATTTGAGAGATACTAACAAAGAGAAACAGAGAGACAGAGACAGACAGAGACGGATACTAATGAAGAGAGAGAGAGAGAGAGAGAGACAGACACTAACGAAGAGAGAGAGAGATACAGAGAGAGACACTAACGAAGAGAGAGAGAGATACAGAGAGAGACAGAGACGGATACTAATGAAGAGAGAGAGAGAGAGACAGAGACAGACACTAACGAAGAGAGAGAGAGATACAGAGAGAGACACTAACGAAGAGAGAGAGAGATACAGAGAGAGACAGAGACGGATACTAATGAAGAGAGAGAGAGAGACAGAGACAGATACTAATGAAGAGAGAAAGAGATACAGAGAGAGAGACAGGGGGGAGAGAGAGAGAGAGAAACAGGGGGGAGAGAGAGACAGAGAGATATACAGAGAGAGAGACAGAGAGAGAGACAGAGGGAGAGGGGGGAGAGAGAGAGACAGAGAGAGAGACATGGGGAGAGAGAGAGAGACAGAGAGAGAGAGAGAGAGGGGGGAGAGAGAGAGAGAGAGACAGGGATGGGACAGAGAAAGTGGGACTCTGGTCTGGTTCCAGATACGCAACACGCCAACCACAGGACTCAAAGATCTGGACCTAACACGCAACACGCCAACCACAGGACTAAAAGATCTGGAGCAGGTGGATTCATGACCATGTTAAAAAACTACAACTGAAGAAATGATCAAGTAAGTATTATAAGTATTATAAACAAGTTATAAACAAGTTATAAACAAGTCATAAACAAGTCATAAACAAGTCATAAACAAGTCATAAACAAGTTATAAACAAGTCATAAACAAGTTATAAACAAGTCATAAACAAGTTATAAACAAGTCATAAACAAGTCATAAACAAGTTATAAACAAGTCATAAACAAGTTATAAACAGGTCATAAACAGGTCATAAACAGGTCATAAACAGGTCATAGACAGGTCATAAACAGGTCATAAACAGGTCATAAACAGTATAGTGAATATACTGATGTGATATTAAATGGAACTGTAGTGGTCAGCACACACCCCATGCTGCTGAAAGATAGTGGTGTGTGTGTGTGTGTGTGTGTGTGTGTGTGTGTGTGTGTGTGTGTGTATGTGTGTGTGTGTGTGTATGTGTGTGTGTGTGTGTGTGTGTGTGTGTGTGTGTGTGTGTGTGTGTGTGTGTGTGTGTGTGTGTGTGTGTGTGTGTGTGTGTGTGTGTGTGTGTGTGTGTGTGTGTGTGTGTGTGTGTGTGTGTGTGTGTGTGTGTGTGTGTGTGTGTGTGTGTGTGTGTGTGTGTGTGTGTGTGTGTGTGTGTGTGTGTGTGTGTGTGTGTGTGTTTGAAATCCAGCCAGATGATAGCAGAACTGTAACGGCAACAAGTGTGTACTGTATCAGCTACAAACACACAGACACACACACTGTACACACACACACACACACACACACACACACACACACACACACACACACACACACACACACACACACACACACACACACACACACACACACACACACACAACACACACACAGGAGAGAGATGATAGCGATGGCAGGAGAGAATGTATTCCTGGCCGGTGCTGATAAACTGACTCCAGTCTGGCCTTATTTAGTCAGACCACAATGCTGACACACCACCTAGCCACAGCACCTAGCCACAGCACCTAGCCACACCACCTAGCCACAGCACCGAGCCACAGCACCTAGCCACACCACCTAGCCACAACACCAAGCCACAGCACCTAGCCACAGCACCTAGCCACAGCACCTAGCCACACCAGCTAGCCACAACACCAAGCCACACCACCTAGCAACACCACCTAGCCACAGCACCTAGCCACAGCACCTAGCCACAGCACCTAGCCACAGCACCTAGCCACAGCACCTAGCCACAGCACCTAGCCACAGCACCTAGCCACAGCACCTAGCCACAGCACCTAACCACAGCACCTAGCCACAGCACCTAGCCACAGCACCTAGCCACAGCACCTAGCCACACCACCTAGCCACACCACCTCGCCACAGCACCTAGCCACAGCACCTAACCACAGCACCTAGCCACAGCACCTAGCCACAGCACCTAGCCACACCACCTAGCCACAGCACCTAGCCACAGCACCTAGCCACAGCACCTAGCCACACCACCTAGCCACACCACCTAGCCACAGCACCTAGCCACACCACCTAGCCACAGCACCTAGCCACACCACCTAGCCACAGCACCTAGCCACAGCACCTAGCCACACCACCTAGCCACACCACCTCGCCACAGCACCTAGCCACAGCACCTAACCACAGCACCTAGCCACAGCACCTAGCCACAGCACCTAGCCACAGCACCTAGCCACACCACCTAGCCACAGCACCTAGCCACAGCACCTAGCCACACCACCTAGCCACACCACCTAGCCACAGCACCTAGCCACACCACCTAGCCACAGCACCTAGCCACACCACCTAGCCACAGCACCTAACCACAGCACCTAGCCACACCACCTAGCCACACCACCTAGCCACACCAACCTAGCCACAGCACCTAGCCACACCACCTAGCCACACCACCTAGCCACACCACCTAACCACACCACCTAACCACACCACCTAGCCACAGCACCTAGCCACACCACCTAGCCACACCACCTAACCACACCACCTAACCACACCACCTAGCCACAGCACCTAGCCACACCACCTAACCACACCACCTAGCCACAGCACCTAGCCACACCACCTAGCCACACCACCTAGCCACAACACCTAGCCACACCACCTAACCACACCACCTAGCCACAGCACCTAGCCACAGCACCTAGCCACAGAACCTAGCCACACCACCTAGCCACAGCACCTAGCCACAGCACCTAGCCACAGCACCTAGCCACACCACCTAGCCACAGCACCTAGCCACACCACCTAGCCACAGCACCTAGCCACACCACCTAGCCACAGCACCTAGCCACAGCACCTAGCCACACCACCTAGCCACACCACCTAGCCACAGCACCTAGCCACAGCACCTAGCCACAGCACCTAGCCACAGCACCTAGCCACAGCACCTAGCCACAGCACCTAGCCACACCACCTAGCCACAGCACCTAGCCACAGCACCTAGCCACACCACCTAGCCACACCACCTAGCCACAGCACCTAGCCACACCACCTAGCCACAGCACCTAGCCACACCACCTAGCCACAGCACCTAACCACAGCACCTAGCCACACCACCTAGCCACACCACCTAGCCACACCAACCTAGCCACAGCCCCTAGCCACACCACCTAGCCACACCACCTAGCCACACCACCTAACCACACCACCTAACCACACCACCTAGCCACAGCACCTAGCCACACCACCTAGCCACACCACCTAACCACACCACCTAACCACACCACCTAGCCACAGCACCTAGCCACACCACCTAACCACAGCACCTAGCCACAGCACCTAGCCACACCACCTAGCCACACCACCTAGCCACAGCACCTAGCCACAGCACCTAACCACACCACCTAGCCACAGCACCTAGCCACAGCACCTAGCCACAGAACCTAGCCACACCACCTAGCCACAGCACCTAGCCACAGCACCTAGCCACAGCACCTAGCCACACCACCTAGCCACAGCACCTAGCCACACCACCTAACCACACCACCTAGCCACAGCACCTAGCCACAGCACCTAGCCACAGCACCTAGCCACACCACCTAGCCACAGCACCTAGCCACAGCACCTAGCCACAGCACCTAGCCACACCACCTAACCACACCACCTAGCCACAGCACCTAGCCACACCACCTAGCCACAGCACCTAGCCACAGCACCTAGCCACACCACCTAGCCACAGCACCTAGCCACACCACCTAGCCACAGCACCTAGCCACATCACCTAGCCACAGCACCTAGCCACACCACCTAGCCACAGCACCTAGCCACACCACCTAGCCACACCACCTAGCCACAGCACCTAGCCACAGCACCTAGCCACACCACCTAGCCACAGCACCGAGCCACAGCACCAAGCCACACCACCTAGCCACAACACCAAGCCACACCACCTAGCAACAGCACCTAGCCACACCACCAAGCCACACCACCTAACCCAACAGCAGACACCACCACCTAGCCACACCACCTAACCCAACAGCAGACACCACCACCTAGCCACACCACCTAACCCAACAGCAGACACCACCACCTAGCCACACCACCTAACCCAACAGCAGACACCACAACCTAGCCACACCACCTAGCCACAACACCTAGCCACACCACCAAACCCAACAGCAGACACCACCACCTCTACACGATCTCACACCACCTCGCCACAACAGCAGACACCACCACCTCTACACGATCTCACACCACCTAGCCACACCACCTAGCCACAGCAGCAGACACCACCACCTCTACACTATCTCACACCACCGAGCCACACCACCCAGCCACAGCAGCAGACACCACTACCTCTACACTATCTCACACCACCTAGCCACAACAGCAGACACTACCACCTCTACACGATCTCACACCACCTAGACACACCACCTAGCCACACCACCTAGCCACAGCAGCAGACACCACCACCTCTACACCATCTCACACCACCTAGACACACCACCTAGCCACACCACCTAGCCACAGCAGCAGACACCACCACCTCTACACTATCTCACACCACCGAGCCACACCACCCAGCCACAGCAGCAGACACCACTACCTCTACACTATCTCACACCACCTAGCCACAACAGCAGACACTACCACCTCTACACGATCTCACACCACCTAGACACACCACCTAGCCACACCACCTAGCCACAGCAGCAGACACCACCACCTCTACACTATCTCACACCACCTAGACACACCACCTAGCCACACCACCTAGCCACAGCAGCAGACACCACCACCTCTACACTATCTCACACCACCTAGCCACACCACTTAGCCACAGCAGCAGACACCACCACCTCTACACTATCTCACACCACCTAACCACAGCAGCAGACACCACCACCTCTACACTATCTCACACCACCTAGCCACACCACCTAGCCACAGCAGCAGACACCTCCACCTCTACACTATCTCACACCACCTAGCCACAGCAGCAGACACCACCACCTCTACACTATCTCACACCACCTAGCCACAGCAGCAGACACCACCACCTCTACACTATCTCACACCACCTAGCCACACCACCTAGACACACCACCTAGCCACAGCAGCAGACACCACCACCTCTACACTATCTCACACCACCTAGCCACACCACCTAGCCACAGCAGCAGACACCACCACCTCTACACTATCTCACACCACCTAGCCACACCACCTAGCCACAGCAGCAGACACCACCACCTCTACACTATCTCACACCACCTAGCCACAGCAGCAGACACCACCACCTCTACACTATCTCACACCACCTAGACACACCACCTAGCCACAGCAGCAGACACCACCACCTCTACACTATCTCACACCACCTAGCCACACCACCTAGCCACAGCAGCAGACACCACCACCTCTACACTATCTCACACCACCTAGCCACACCACCTAGACACACCACCTAGCCACAGCAGCAGACACCACCACCTCTACACTATCTCACACCACCTAGCCACACCACCTAGCCACAGCAGCAGACACCACCACCTCTACACTATCTCACACCACCTAGCCACACCACCTAGCCACAGCAGCAGACACCACCACCTCTACACTATCTCACACCACCTAGCCACAGCAGCAGACACCACCACCTCTACACTATCTCACACCACCTAGACACACCACCTAGCCACAGCAGCAGACACCACCACCTCTACACTATCTCACACCACCTAGACACACCACCTAGCCACAGCAGCAGACACCACCACCTCTACACTATCTCACACCACCTAGACACACCACCTAGCCACACCACCTAGCCACAACAGCAGACTTGTAATACTTATTTTCCACCATAATTTGCAAATAAATTCATAAAAAATGTGTGATTTTCTGGAATTTGTTTTCTCATTGTGTCTGTCATAGTTGAAGTGGACCTATGATGAACATTACAGGCCTCTCTCATCTTTTTAAGCGGGAGAACTTGCACAATCGGTGGCTGACTAAATACTTGTTTGCCCCACTGTAAACCTGCCTCACTCTCTGCAACTCTCTCTTCTACTCTTGAATGAGATGAATGCCAGCCAGGACAGCGCTACTCAGTTATCTCTGACACACACACACACACACACACACACACACACACACACACACACACACACACACACACACACACACACACACACACACACACACACACACACACACACACACACACACACACACACACACACACATACTGATAGTGGAAGCTGGCACCACAGGGGCTTCTACACCAGCATCATTCTAGCTCTCAATCGATTGGTTGATCAACACCATGAGGTCATCCGCTCTTCCCCAGGGGCTGATGGGACGGCTCGTCTAGGCCTGCTTTCTCACAGAGGGGATGTGTGTGTGTGTGTGTGTGTGTGTGTGTGTGTGTGTGTGTGTGTGTGTGTGTGTGTGTGTGTGTGTGTGTGTGTGTGTGTGTGTGTGTGTGTGTGTGTGTGTGTGTGTGTGTGTGTGTTTGTGTGAGTCCTCTTGTTTCTCCAATTCCAGACTTACTCCTGTATTCCACTTGACTGAATTAACTGTGATCCCCTTTCCTCTCCTCTTTCTCTCTCTCTCTACCATCTGTTGGTTTCCTTTCTTCCCCCTCTACCTCTCTTCCTCTCTTCCCCCTCTACCTCTCTTCCTCTCTTCCCCCTCTACCTCTCTTCCCTCTCTACCTCTCTACCTCTCTTCCCTCTCTACCTCTCTATCTCTCTACCTCTCCACCTCTCTTCCCTCTCTACCTCTCTCTCCTCTCTACCTCTCTTCCCTCTCTACCTCTCTACCTCTCTTCCCTCTCTACCCTCTCTACCTCTCTTCCCTCTCTACCTCTCTTCCTCTCTTCCCCCTCTACCTTTCTTCCCTCTCTACCTCTCTACCTCTCTTCCTTCTCTACCTCTCTACCTCTCTACCTCTCTTCCCTCTCTACCCTCTCTACCTCTCTTCCCTCTCTACCTCTCTTCCTCTCTTCCCCCTCTACCTTTCTTCCCTCTCTATCTCTCTACCTCTCCACCTCTCTTCCCTCTCTACCTCTCTTCCCTCTCTACCCTCTCTACCTCTCTTCCCTCTCTACCTCTCTTCCCTCTCTACCTCTCTTCCCCCTCTACCTCTCTATCTCTCTACCTCTCCACCTCTCTTCCCTCTCTACCTCTCTTCCCCCTCTACCTCTCTTCCCTCTCTACCTCTCTACCTCTCTTCCCTCTCTACCTCTCTTCCCTCTCTACCTCTCTACCTCTCTACCTCTCTACCTCTCTTCCCTCTCTACCTCTCTACCTCTCTACCTCTCTACCTCTCTCTGGATCCACTAGGTGCATTGGGGAGATATGTGCTTGTTGGTTGGGTCATTGCAGGTCAAAGAAACCATATCACATGACCTCTATTGATCAATAAAACCACCTCTCTGTCAGCTAGCTGCTAAATAATAATGTTTACAGGACCACTAACCAGCCACAGGGTTTATAAAGCCTGGTTATAACCATGTCAGCTAGCTACTACATAATAATAACCACTAACCAGCCACAGGGTTTATAAAGCCTGGTTATAACACTGTCAGCTAGCTACTACATAATAATAACCACTAACCAGCCACAGGGTTTATAAAGCCTGGTTATAACACTGTCAGCTAGCTACTACATAAGGATATTTACAGAACCACTAACCAGCCACAGGGTTTATAAAGCCTGGTTATAACACTGTCAGCTAGCTACTACATAATAATGTTTACAGGACCACTAACCAGCCACAGGGTTTATAAAGCCTGGTTATAACACTGTCGGCTAGCTACTACATAATGATGTTTACAGAACCACTAACCAGCCACAGGGTTTATAAAGCCTGGTTATAACACTGTCAGCTAGCTACTACATAATACTGTTTACAGGACCACTAACCAGCCACAGGGTTTATAAAGCCTGGTTATAACACTGTCAGCTAGCTACTACACAATGATGTGTACAGAACCACTAACCAGCCACATGGTTTATAAAGTCTGGTTATAACACTGTCAGCTAGCTACTACATAATAATGTTTACAGGACCACTAACCAGCCACAGGGTTTATAAAGCCTGGTTATAACACTGTCAGCTAGCTACTACATAATGATGTTTACAGAACCACTAACCAGCCACAGGGTTTATAAAGCCTGGTTATAACACTGTCAGCTAGCTACTACATAATGATGTTTACAGAACCACTAACCAGCCACAGGGTTTATAAAGCCTGGTTATAACACTGTCAGCTAGCTACTACATAATAATGTTTACAGGACCACTAACCAGCCCCAGGGTTTATAAAGCCTGGTTATAACACTGTCAGCTAGCTACTACATAATGATGTTTACAGAACCACTAACCAGCCACAGGGTTTATAAAGCCTGGTTATAACACTGTCAGCTAGCTACTACATAATAATGTTTACAGAACCACTAACCAGCCCCAGGGTTTATAAAGCCTGGTTATAACACTGTCAGCTAGCTACTACATAATAATGTTTACAGGACCACTAACCAGCCACAGTGTTTATAAAGCCTGGTTATAACACTGTCAGCTAGCTACTACATAATAATGTTTACAGGACCACTAACCAGCCACAGTGTTTATAAAGCCTGGTTATAACACTGTCAGCTAGCTACTACACAATAATGTTTACAGGACTACTAACCAGCCACAGTGTTTATAAAGCCTGGTTATAACACTGTCAGCTAGCTACTACATAATGATGTTTACAGAACCACTAACCAGCCACAGGGTTTATAAAGGCTGGTTATAACACTGTCAGCTAGCTACTACATAATGATGTTTACAGAACCACTAACCAGCCACAGGGTTTATAAAGGCTGGTTATAACACTGTCAGCTAGCTACTACATAATAATGTTTACAGAACCACTAACCAGCCACAGGGTTTATAAAGCCTGGTTATAACACTGTCAGCTAGCTACTACATAATAATGTTTACAGAACCACTAACCAGCCACAGGGTTTATAAAGCCTGGTTATAACACTGTCAGCTAGCTACTACATAATAATGTTTACAGAACCACTAACCAGCCACAGGGTTTATAAAGCCTGGTTATAACACTGTCAGCTAGCTACTACATAATGATGTTTACAGAACCACTAACCAGCCACAGGGTTTATAAAGGCTGGTTATAACACTGAAGAATATCACAAAGCTAGTTTATAACATGCTTATAAGCAGAACTGGAAAACCCATAGTCTGGGGCCCAGAGTTGTTCCTGGTGATGTCAGGCAGAATAAAATCTCCTGGCTATAAACACAAGATTTGTGATGTTCAGTAAGTCGAAAGGGAAGAGCATCATATCCAAGACACGTCAGGATAGATAACAGCTAGTTATTCATTAAAGAGTGTGGAAAAAGGCCTAGAAGCAATAAATACAGTTTGAGGTCGATGCATGTGCCCCTGTGCCCCTGTGCCCCTGCAGAAATTCCAATTACCATTAAAAAACATTCCCATAGAAATCTGTCAATATAAGCTAGAGATGTTTTTGTTTTTGGCATCGAACACATCTCAACGCACCACATCCTCCGCAAGCCGATGTCGCACTTCAGCATCTGTTATGGAAGGTGACAGAGCTAGAGAGCTGTGTTTGTCAGACCATGAGGCATCTGCCCGTGGAAGGTGACAGAGCTAGAGAGCTGTGTTTGTCAGACCATGAGGCATCTGCCCGTGGAAGGTGACAGAGCTAGAGAGCTGTGTTTGTCAGACCATGAGACATCCTCACAAAATCATCTGTAGCGTCTGAACGGTTTGGCCTAAAAACTATTATGACCCCTCTGGGGAAAGACGAGACTCTCATGAACATGATGTGCTCTATCACCCCCCTCAATTGTCTTGTTAGGACACTACACTTCTGTCTGTAGTGGCCTCACAGTTTGAGCTTCAAACTATTGTGACCCCCTCTGATGAAATCACAGCCAATCACTGACTTACATCAGGGTTAAACAGCCAATCACTGACTTACGTCAGGGTTATAGAGCCAATCACTGACTTACATTAAGGTTCAAACAGCCAATCACTGACTTACATCAGGGTTATAGAGCCAATCACTGACTTACATCAGGGTTAAACAGCCAATCACTGACTTACATCAGGGTTAAACAGCCAATCACTGACTTACATCAGGGTTATAGAGCCAATCACTGACTTACATCAGGGTTATAGAGCCAATCACTGACTTAAGTCAGGGTTAAACAGCCAATCACTGACTTACATCAGGGTTAAACAGCCAATCACTGACTTACATCAGGGTTATAGAGCCAATCACTGACTTACGTCAGGGTTAAACAGCCAATCACTGACTTACATCAGGGTTAAACAGCCAATCACTGACTTACATCAGGGTTAAACAGCCAATCACTGACTTACATCAGGGTTATAGAGCCAATCACTGACTTACATCAGGGTTAAACAGCCAATCACTGACTTACGTCAGGGTTAAACAGCCAATCACTGACTTACATCAGGGTTAAACAGCCAATCACTGACTTACATCAGGGTTATAGAGCCAATCACTGACTTACGTCAGGGTTAAACAGCCAATCACTGACTTACATCAGGGTTAAAGAGCCAATCACTGACTTACATCAGGGTTAAACAGCCAATCACTGACTTACATCAGGGTTATAGAGCCAATCACTGACTTACATCAGGGTTAAACAGCCAATCACTGACTTACGTCAGGGTTAAACAGCCAATCACTGACTTACATCAGGGTTATAGAGCCAATCACTGACTTACGTCAGGGTTAAACAGCCAATCACTGACTTACGTCAGGGTTATACAGCCAATCACTGACTTACGTCAGGGTTAAACAGCCAATCACTGACTTACGTCAGGGTTATACAGCCAATCACTGACTTACGTCAGGGTTAAACAGCCAATCACTGACTTACGTCAGGGTTATAGAGCCAATCACTGACTTACATCAGGGTTAAACAGCCAATCACTGACTTACATCAGGGTTATAGAGCCAATCACTGACTTAAGTCAGGGTTATACAGCCAATCACTGACTTACATCAGGGTTAAACAGCCAATCACTGACTTACATCAGGGTTATAGAGCCAATCACTGACTTACATCAGGGTTAAACAGCCAATCACTGACTTACGTCAGGGTTAAACAGCCAATCACTGACTTACGTCAGGGTTAAACAGCCAATCACTGACTTACATCAGGGTTAAACAGCCAATCACTGACTTACATCAGGGTTATAGAGCCAATCACTGACTTAAGTCAGGGTTATACAGCCAATCACTGACTTACGTCAGGGTTAAACAGCCAATCACTGACTTACATCAGGGTTAAACAGCCAATCACTGACTTACATCAGGGTTATAGAGCCAATCACTGACTTAAGTCAGGGTTATACAGCCAATCACTGACTTACGTCAGGGTTAAACAGCCAATCACTGACTTACGTCAGGGTTAAACAGCCAATCACTGACTTACATCAGGGTTAAACAGCCAATCACTGACTTACATCAGGGTTATAGAGCCAATCACTGACTTACATCAGGGTTAAACAGCCAATCACTGACTTACGTCAGGGTTAAACAGCCAATCACTGACTTACATCAGGGTTATAGAGCCAATCACTGACTTACATCAGGGTTATAGAGCCAATCACTGACTTACATCAGGGTTAAACAGCCAATCACTGACTTACATCAGGGTTAAACAGCCAATCACTGACTTACATCAGGGTTAAACAGCCAATCACTGACTTACGTCAGGGTTAAACAGCCAATCATTGACTTACGTCAGGGTTAAACAGCCAATCACTGACTTACATCAGGGTTAAACAGCCAATCACTGACTTACATCAGGGTTATAGAGCCAATCACTGACTTACATTAAGGTTCAAACAGCCAATCACTGACTTACATCAGGGTTATAGAGCCAATCACTGACTTACATCAGGGTTAAACAGCCAATCACTGACTTACATCAGGGTTAAACAGCCAATCACTGACTTACATCAGGGTTATAGAGCCAATCACTGACTTACATCAGGGTTAAACAGCCAATCACTGACTTACATTAGGGTTATACAGCCAATCACTGCAGAGCTGGATAAAACTTTGTGGAATAATGTAAATCTACGGAAATAATCAACTTTATGTCACAGGAAAAAGAATAAATTCAGGAAAAGCCCAGTCGATTGTGAGATTAGGATCTCGGACATAAAGAGGGATTTTATTTTCAATACGTCCTGTAGTTCTGTCTCTTTCCTTAAATAAACTCATCCACAAAAATGTTTCCCAACACACACACTTGTTTACTCTTTCTCACGCACCCCTTCTTCGTATCTTGTTTACTCTTTCTCACACACCCCTTCTTCGTACCTTGTTTACTCTTTCTCACGCACCCCTTCTTCGTATCTTGTTTACTCTTTCTCACGCACCCCTTCTTCGTATCTTGTTTACTCTGTCTCACGCACCCCTTCTTCGTACCTTGTTTACTCTTTCTCACGCACCCCTTCTTCGTATCTTGTTTACTCTTTCTCACCCCTTCTTCGTATCTTGTTTACTCTTTCTCACGCACCCCTTCTTCGTATCTTGTTTACTCTTTCTCACGCACCCCTTCTTCGTATCTTGTTTACTCTTTCTCACACACCCCTTCTTCGTATCTTGTTTACTCTTTCTCACGCACCCCTTCTTCGTATCTTGTTTACTCTTTCTCACGCACCCCTTCTTCGTATCTTGTTTACTCTTTCTCACGCACCCCTTCTTCGT
The DNA here is from genome assembly GCF_023373465.1 of Oncorhynchus keta. Classification (NCBI taxonomy): domain Eukaryota; kingdom Metazoa; phylum Chordata; class Actinopteri; order Salmoniformes; family Salmonidae; genus Oncorhynchus; species Oncorhynchus keta. The sequence goes on along the minus strand of NC_068424.1, from coordinate 3,932,906 downwards.
ATCTTGTTTACTCTTTCTCACGCACCCCTTCTTCGTATCTTGTTTACTCTTTCTCACGCACCCCTTCTTCGTATCTTGTTTACTCTTTCTCACGCACCCCTTCTTCGTATCTTGTTTACTCTTTCTCACGCACCCCTTCTTCGTATCTTGTTTACTCTTTCTCACGCACCCCTTCTTCGTATCTTGTTTACTCTTTCTCACGCACCCCTTCTTCGTATCTTGTTTACTCTTTCTCACGCACCCCTTCTTCGTATCTTGTTTACTCTTTCTCACGCACCCCTTCTTCGTATCTTGTTTACTCTTTCTCACGCACCCCTTCTTCGTATCTTGTTTACTCTTTCTCACGCACCCCTTCTTCGTATCTTGTTTACTCTTTCTTTCTTCGTATCTTGTTTACTCTTTCTCACGCACCCCTTCTTCGTATCTTGTTTACTCTTTCTCACGCACCCCTTCTTCGTATCTTGTTTACTCTTTCTCACGCACCCCTTCTTCGTATCTTGTTTACTCTTTCTCACGCACCCCTTCTTCGTATCTTGTTTACTCTTTCTCACGCACCCCTTCTTCGTATCTTGTTTACTCTTTCTCACGCACCCCTTCTTCGTATCTTGTTTACTCTTTCTCACGCACGCCTTCTTCGTATCTTGTTTACTCTTTCTCACGCACCCCTTCTTCGTATCTTGTTTACTCTTTCTCACGCACCCCTTCTTCGTATCTTGTTTACTCTTTCTCACGCACCCCTTCTTCATCTTGTTTACTCTTTCTCATGCACCCCTTCTTCGTATCTTGTTTACTCTTTCTCACGCACCCCTTCTTCATATCTTGTTTACTCTTTCTCACGCACCCCTTCTTCGTATCTTGTTTACTCTTTCTCACGCACCCCTTCTTCGTATCTTGTTTACTCTTTCTCACGCACCCCTTCTTCGTATCTTGTTTACTCTTTCTCACGCACCCCTTCTTCGTATCTTGTTTACTCTTTCTCACGCACCCCTTCTTCGTATCTTGTTTACTCTTTCTCACGCACCCCTTCTTCGTATCTTGTTTACTCTTTCTCACGCACCCCTTCTTCGTATCTTGTTTACTCTTTCTCACGCACCCCTTCTTCGTATCTTGTTTACTCTTTCTCACGCACCCCTTCTTCGTATCTTGTTTACTCTTTCTCACGCACCCCTTCTTCGTATCTTGTTTACTCTTTCTCACGCACCCCTTCTTCGTATCTTGTTTACTCTTTCTCACGCACCCCTTCTTCGTATCTTGTTTACTCTTTCTCACGCACCCCTTCTTGTATCTTGTTTACTCTTTCTCACGCACCCCTTCTTCGTATCTTGTTTACTCTTTCTCACGCACCCCTTCTTCACGTTTACTCTTTCTCACCCCTTCTTCGTATCTTGTTTACTCTTTCTCACGCACCCCTTCTTCGTATCTTGTTTACTCTTTCTCACGCACCCCTTCTTCGTATCTTGTTTACTCTTTCTCACGCACCCCTTCTTCGTATCTTGTTTACTCTTTCTCACGCACCCCTTCTTCTTATCTTGTTTACTCTTTCTCACGCACCCCTTCTTCGTATCTTGTTTACTCTTTCTCACGCACCCCTTCTTCGTATCTTGTTTACTCTTTCTCACGCACCCCTTCTTCGTATCTTGTTTACTCTTTCTCACGCACCCCTTCTTTATCTTGTTTTCTTTCACGCACCCCTTCTTCGTATCTTGTTTACTCTTTCTCACGCACCCCTTCTTCGTATCTTGTTTACTCTTTCTCACGCACCCCTTCTTCGTATCTTGTTTACTCTTTCTCACACACCCTTCTTCGTATCTTGTTTACTCTTTCTCACGTTTACTCTTTTTACTCTTTCTCACGCACCCCTTCTTCGTATCTTGTTTACTCTTTCTCACACACCCCTTCTTCGTATCTTGTTTACTCTTTCTCACGCACCCCTTCTTCGTATCTTGTTTACTCTTTCTCACACACCCCTTCTTCGTATCTTGTTTACTCTGTCTCACACACCCCTTCTTCGTATCTTGTTTACTCTTTCTCACGCACCCCTTCTTCGTATCTTGTTTACTCTTTCTCACACACCCCTTCTTCGTATCTTGTTTACTCTGTCTCACACACCCCTTCTTCGTATCTTGTTTACTCTGTCTCACACACCCCTTCTTCGTATCTTGTTTACTCTTTCTCACGCACCCCTTCTTCGTACCTTGTTTACTCTTTCTCACGCACCCCTTCTTCGTATCTTGTTTACTCTTTCTCACGCACCCCTTCTTCGTATCTTGTTTACTCTGTCTCAGCAGTAGTCGACAACAGAGTTTTTCCTACAAAATGTCAGCAGGGTTTTGCAATTCTCTAGAGAGTTTTTTTGTAATAAAAAATCCTCCAAAAATAAATGTGACCTTTCTTTTAACTAGGCAAGTCAGTTAGGGTGAAATTCTTATTTATAATGACGGCCTACCATGGCCAAAACCGTAACCAGGACGACGCTGGGCCAATTGTGTGCCACCCTAAGGAACTCCCAATCGAGAACGGATGTGATACAACCTGGATTCGAACCAGGGACTGTGCCACCCGGGATCCCACCAGAGCAAAGATATACATATCAGAAATATCTTTCAGGATATATATATATAATACAGTATGGACAGCAGTAGTTATAAATATATATTTTTTTGAGCAGTGTATATATCAGAAGGACCTGTCAGGATATATATATATATATATATCAGAAGGACCTGTCAGGATATATATATATATATATATCAGAAGGACCTGTCAGGATATATATATATCAGAAGGACCTGTCAGGATATATATATATATATATATCAGAAGGACCTGTCAGGATATATATATCAGAAGGACCTGTCAGGATATATATATATATATATATCAGAAGGACCTGTCAGGATATACATACATACATATATATACATGTAATACAGTATGGACAGCAGTAGTTATATAGGATGAGCTGTGTCCAGAATACAGTAGAGAATAATCAGAATACAGTAGTGAGTAACCAGAATACAGTAGAGAATAATCAGAATACAGTAGAGAATAATCTGAATACAGTAGAGAATAATCAGAATACAGTAGAGAGTAATCTGAATACAGTAGAGAGTAACCAGAATACAGTAGAGAGTAACCAGAATACAGTAGAGAGTAACCAGAATACAGTAGTGAATAATCAGAATACAGTAGAGAATAATCAGAATACAGTAGTGAGGAATCAGAATACAGTAGTGAGGAATCAGAATACAGTAGTGAATAATCAGAATACAGTAGTGAATAATCTGAATACAGTAGAGAATAATCAGAATACAGTAGAGAGTAATCTGAATACAGTAGAGAATAATACAGTAGAGATACAGAATAGTAGAATAATCAGGAAATAATCAGAATACAGTAGTGAGGAATTCCATACAGTAGTGAATAATCAGAATACAGTAGAGAGGAATCAGAATACCATATACCGGAGCATATAGGGGGCTACATAGAGAATAGTGGGCAGTTCACCTGACCCCCCCCCCCCCCCACCCCCTGGATGCCTGTCCTGATCAGAACAGTGCTGAGTGCTTGGCAGTGTGTGTCTATCGTCACGGTATGTCTTTATTACACACTGTACAGGCTCTGGGAGCATCTGAGATATGGACAGAGAGCAGAGATCACACACACACACACACACACACACACACACACACACACACACACACACACACAAAACACACACACACACACACAAAAACACACACACACACACACACACACACACACACACACACACACACACACAACACACACACACACACACACACACACACACACACACACACACACACACACACACACACACACACACACACACACACACACTCACTCTCACTCTCACTCACACACTCACACACACACACACACACACACACACACACACACACACACACACACACACACACACACACACACACACACACTGAAGGCTGATCATAAATGGCCAGGACAAGCGGCAGTAAACTGCTCTCTGTGATCTCACACAAAACTGGCAAGTGTCTTCACTGACATTTTCAATTGTAAGGTCTACCTACACCTGTTGTATTCGGGCCCATGTGACTAATACAATGATGAATCAGGGCCCACTGTCATAAGTCTCTTGTTACACATCACAACTGAACTATTCAACTGGAGATCCGAGCCATACCAGGCGCACCGGGAATGTAGGAAGGGCCTTTGATCTTGTGGATTCTTCATAGTAGTTTGTGTATTTACAAGTGTAACACACATTCTCTCATACACAAATTCTGTCTCTCACTCAGCCTCTCTCGTACACACACACACACACACACACACACACACACACACACACACACACACACACACACACACACACACACACACACACACACACACACACACACACACACACACCACCAACCTACCTGGAAGCTGCTATTTCCACTTTCGTCCTGGAGGTGGCCCCAGCCCTCCGCGCCCCCTCCACGGCCCGATCCACCTTCTCTTTGGTTTTGGGGTTCTTTAGCGGGATCAGCTGCTTCCTTATTCCACGAACCAGCACGTTATTCTTGTACTTCCCTTCTTCCTTGTTCCCCTCGGGGAAGGTGGTGCACCCGTAACCGTGGCGCTTGTTGTTCAGCCACTCCCCCTCGTACTTCATCCCGTTGGAACGTTCGCTGACGCCGAACCCGTTGCGCTTGTCGTTCTTCCACTCCCCCGTGTACGTCTCGGTGGTGGTGGCATCCACGTGATCCTCCAACAGCAAGTCCTCTTCCGGCAGCTCTCCGTCGCCCAGGGAGACGGTGGAGTTGGCGTCCGCGTCGGAGGAGCTGATGCGGCTCATAGCGGCGTCGCTGCGTGCCGAACTCCTCTTGCTGGAGATGGATGACTTCGATTCGGACTTGTGAAGCCGACGGAGGCTCCCGAACAGCGAGCCGCGGCGGAACAGACCCTTCTTCTTCCCGGTGACCACTTCGCTGTCCGAGTGGAAGTTGAGGACGAACCCGCCCCGGCCGCCGGTGGGCGTGTCACCCGAGAGGTCCTGGAGCACGGTGCCATTGCTCTGCTCGGAGCGTAGGGATGCTAGAGAGGTACGGAGCGGAGAGCGGATCACTGTTGCCATGCCGTAGGGAACACTCTGGCGCACTCCATAACCGTGCCGCATCCCACCCATCCACTGGCCCTGGTATGTACCTGGAGGAGAGAGGACAGTAGAGATGGGGGGGGATAGATTGATTGACTGATTGATTGGTTGGTTGGTGCATTGATTGATTGATTGATTGATTGATTGATTGGTTGGTGCATTGATTGATTGACTGATTGATTGGTTGGTTGGTGCATTGATTGATTGATTGATTGATTGATTGATTGATTGATTGATTGGTTGGTGGGTTGATTGACTGATTAATCGATTGATCTGTTGATTGATTGATTGATTGATCGATTGATCGGTTGATTGACTGATCTTAACAGTATTGTCTAAAAGCTACAGAGAGAAACTGGCCCAACACTCTCAATTAAGGATACTAACATCCTACAACAACATCAAGGTCATTAGACATTGATCAGATAGGAAGGAAACCCACCTGGTATCATAGATATCATTACATACTGAGACATTGATTAGATAGGTAGGAAACCCACCTGGTATCAAAGATATCATTACATACTGAGACATTGATTAGATAGGAAAGAAACCCACCTGGTATCAAAGATATCATTACATACTGAGACATTGATTAGATGGGAAAGAAACCCACCTGGTATCATAGATATCATTACATACTGAGACATTGATTAGATGGGAAGGAAACCCACCTGGTATCAAAGATATCATTACATACTGAGACATTGATTAGATGGGAAAGAAACCCACCTGGTATCATAGATATCATTACATACTGAGACATTGATTAGATGGGAAAGAAACCCACCTGGTATCATAGATATCATTACATACTGAGACATTGATTAGATGGGAAGGAAACCCACCTGGTATCATAGATATCATTACATACTGAGACATTGATTAGATGGGAAGGAAACCCACCTGGTATCATAGATATCATTACATACTGAGACATTGATTAGATAGGAAAGAAACCCACCTGGTATCATAGATATCATTACATACTGAGACATTGATTAGATAGGAAGGAAACCCACCTGGTATCATAGATATCATTACATACTGAGACATTGATTAGATGGGAAAGAAACCCACCTGGTATCATAGATATCATTACATACTGAGACATTGATTAGATGGGAAGGAAACCCACCTGGTATCATAGATATCATTACATACTGAGACATTGATTAGATGGGAAAGAAACCCACCTGGTATCATAGATATCATTACATACTGAGACATTGATTAGATGGGAAAGAAACCCACCTGGTATCATAGATATCATTACATACTGAGACATTGATTAGATGGGAAAGAAACCCACCTGGTATCATAGATATCATTACATACTGAGACATTGATTAGATGGGAAGAAACCCACCTGGTATCATAGATATCATTACATACTGAGACATTGATTAGATGGGAAGGAAACCCACCTGGTATCAAAGATATCATTACATACTGAGACATTGATTAGATGGGAAAGAAACCCACCTGGTATCATAGATATCATTACATACTGAGACATTGATTAGATGGGAAGGAAACCCACCTGGTATCATAGATATCATTACATACTGAGACATTGATTAGATGGGAAAGAAACCCACCTGGTATCATAGATATCATTACATACTGAGACATTGATTAGATAGGAAGGAAACCCACCTGGTATCATAGATATCATTACATACTGAGACATTGATTAGATGGGAAAGAAACCCACCTGGTATCATAGATACACGCCATCTCCTCCCCTTCATCTACACTGATTGAAGTGGATTTAACAGGCGACATCAATAAGGGATCATACCTGGATTGACCTGGTCAGTCTATGTCATGGAAAGATCAGGTGTTCTTAATGTTTTGTACACTCAGTGTATCACATAGATTTGAATCATGACTGTAAACTGAGCAGCATAGAACAGACCAGGGTGATAGATACTGATAGGACTTCAACTGACCCCCCAGACCAGGGTGGTAGGTACTGCTAGGACTTCAACTGACCCCCAAGACCAGGGTGGTAGATACTGCCAGGACTTCAACTGACCCTTCAGACCAGGGTGGTAGATACTGCTAGGACTTCAACTGACCCTTCAGTCCAGGGTGGTAGATAATGCTAGGACTTCAACTGACCCCCTAGACCAGGGTGGTAGATACTGCTAGGACTTCAACTGACCCATCAGACCAGGGTGGTAGATACTGCTAGGACTTCAACTGACCCTTCAGACCAGGGTGGTAGATACTGCAAGGACTTCAAATGACCCTTCAGACCAGGGTGGTAGATACTGCAAGACCAGGGTGGTAGATACTGCAAGGACTTCAACTGACCCTTCAGACCAGGGTGGTAGATACTGCTAGGACTTCAACTGACCCTTCAGTCCAGGGTGGTAGATACTGATAGGACTTCAACTGACCCTTCAGTCCAGGGTGGTAGATACTGATAGGACTTCAACTGACCCTTCAGACCAGGGTGGTAGATACTGATAGGACTTCAACTGACCCATCAGACCAGGGTGGTAGATACTGCTAGGACTTCAACTGACCCTTCAGACCAGGGTGGTAGATACTGCTAGGACTTCAACTGACCCTTCAGACCAGGGTGGTAGATACTGCTAGGACTTCAACTGACCCTTCAGTCCAGGGTGGTAGATACTGCTAGGACTTCAACTGACCCTTCAGACCAGGGTGGTGGATACTGCTAGGACTTCAACTGACCCTTCAGTCCAGGGTGGTAGATACTGCTAGGAATTCAACTGACCCTTCAGTCCAGGGTGGTAGATACTGATAGGACTTCAACTGACCCTTCAGACCAGGGTGGTAGATACTGCTAGGACTTCAACTGACCCTCCAGACCAGGGTGGTAGATACTGATAGGACTTCAACTGACCCTTCAGACCAGGGTGGTAGATAGTGCTTGGACTTCAACTGACCCATCAGACCAGGGTGGTAGATACTGCTAGGACTTCAACTGACCCTTCAGACCAGGGTGGTAGATACTGCTAGGACTTCAACTGACCCTTCAGTCCAGGGTGGTAGATACTGCTAGGACTTCAACTGACCCTTCAGTCCAGGGTGGTAGATACTGATAGGACTTCAACTGACCCTTCAGACCAGGGTGGTAGATACTGCTAGGACTTCAACTGACCCTTCAGTCCAGGGTGGTAGATAATGCCAGGACTTCAACTGACCCTTCAGACCAGGGTGGTAGATACTGATAGGACTTCAACTGACCCTTCAGTCCAGGGTGGTAGATAATGCTAGGACTTCAACTGACCCCCCAGACCAGGGTGGTAGATACTGCTAGGACTTCAACTGACCCCCCAGACCAGGGTGGTAGATACTGCTAGGACTTCAACTGACCCCCAAGACCAGGGTGGTAGATACTGCCAGGACTTCAACTGACCCTTCAGACCAGGGTGGTAGATACTGCTAGGACTTCAACTGACCCTTCAGACCAGGGTGGTAGATACTGCCAGGACTTCAACTGACCCTTCAGACCAGGGTGGTAGATACTGCTAGGACTTCAACTGACCCTTCAGACCAGGGTGGTAGATACTGCTAGGACTTCAACTGACCCTTCAGACCAGGGTGGTGGATACTGCTAGGACTTCAACTGACCCTTCAGTCCAGGGTGGTAGATACTGCTAGGACTTCAACTGACCCTTCAGTCCAGGGTGGTGGATACTGCTAGGACTTCAACTGACCCTTCAGTCCAGGGTGGTGGATACTGCAAGGACTTCAACTGACCCTTCAGTCCAGGGTGGTGGATACTGCTAGGACTTCAACTGACCCTTCAGTCCAGGGTGGTGGATACTGCTAGGACTTCAACTGACCCTTCAGTCCAGGGTGGTAGATACTGCTAGGACTTCAACTGACCCTTCAGTCCAGGGTGGTAGATACTGCTAGGACTTCAACTGACCCTTCAGTCCAGGGTGGTAGATACTGCTAGGACTTCAACTGACCCTTCAGACCAGGGTGGTAGATACTGCTAGGACTTCAACTGACCCTTCAGACCAGGGTGGTAGATACTGCTAGGACTTCAACTGACCCTTCAGACCAGGGTGGTAGATACTGCTAGGACTTCAACTGACCCTTCAGACCAGGGTGGTAGATACTGCTAGGACTTCAACTGACCCTTCAGTCCAGGGTGGTAGATACTGATAGGACTTCAACTGACCCTTCAGTCCAGGGTGGTGGATACTGATAGGACTTCAACTGACCCTTCAGACCAGGGTGGTGGATACTGATAGGACTTCAACTGACCCTTCAGTCCAGGGTGGTAGATACTGCTAGGACTTCAACTGACCCTTCAGTCCAGGGTGGTGGATACTGCTAGGACTTCAACTGACCCTTCAGTCCAGGGTGGTGGATACTGCTAGGACTTCAACTGACCCTTCAGTCCAGGGTGGTGGATACTGCTAGGACTTCAACTGACCCTTCAGTCCAGGGTGGTAGATACTGCTAGGACTTCAACTGACCCTTCAGACCAGGGTGGTAGATACTGCTAGGACTTCAACTGACCCCTCAGACCAGGGTGGTAGATACTGCTAGGACTTCAACTGACCCTTCAGACCAGGGTGGTAGATACTGCTAGGACTTCAACTGACCCTTCAGACCAGGGTGGTAGATACTGCTAGGACTTCAACTGACCCTTCAGTCCAGGGTGGTAGATACTGCTAGGACTTCAACTGACCCTTCAGTCCAGGGTGGTAGATACTGCTAGGACTTCAACTGACCCTTCAGTCCAGGGTGGTAGATACTGATAGGACTTCAACTGACCCTTCAGTCCAGGGTGGTGGATACTGATAGGACTTCAGACCAGGGTGGTGGATACTGATAGGACTTCAACTGACCCTTCAGTCCAGGGTGGTAGATACTGATAGGACTTCAACTGACCCTTCAGTCCAGGGTGGTGGATACTGATAGGACTTCAGACCAGGGTGGTGGATACTGATAGGACTTCAGACCAGGGTGGTGGATACTGATAGGACTTCAGACCAGGGTGGTGGATACTGATAGGACTTCAACTGACCCTTCAGTCCAGGGTGGTAGATACTGATAGGACTTCAGACCAGGGTGGTGGATACTGATAGGACTTCAGACCAGGGTGGTGGATACTGATAGGACTTCAGACCAGGGTGGTGGATACTGATAGGACTTCAGACCAGGGTGGTAGATACTGATAGGACTTCAGACCAGGGTGGTGGATACTGATAGGACTTCAACTGACCCTTCAGACCAGGGTGGTAGATACTGATAGGACTTCAACTGACCCTTCAGTCCAGGGTGGTGGCTACAGTTCGGAAAGTATTCAGACCTCTTTACTTTTTTTCCAGCTTTTGTTACATTCCAGCCTGATTCTAAACAAAAACAATATCTCTGTCAGGTTGGATGGGGAGCGTCGCTGCACATCTATTTTTAGGTTTCGCCAGAGAAGTTTGATCGGGTTCAAATCCGAGCTCTGGCAGGGCCACTCAAGGACATTCAGAGGCTTGTTCCGAAGCCACTCCTGTGTTGTCTTGGTTGTGTGCTTAGGGTCGTTGTCCTGTTGGAAGGTGAACCTTCAACCCAGTCTGAGGTCCTGAGCAGTCTGGATCAGGTTTTCATCAAGGATCTCTCTGTACTTTTCTCCATTCATCTTTCCCTCGATCCTGACTAGTCTCCCAGTCCCTGCTGCTAAAAAACATCCCCACAACATGATGCTGCCACCTCCATGCTTCACCGTAGGGATGGTGCCAGGTTTCCTCCAGACATGATGCTTGGCATTCAGGCCAAAGAGTTCAATCTTGGTTTCATCAGACCAAAGAGTCTTGTTTCTCATGGTCTTTTGGCAAACTCTAAGAGGGCTGTCATGTGCCTTTTACGGAGGAGTGGCATCCGTCTGGCCACTCGACCATAAAGGCCTGATTGGGAGATGGTCTAGGAGTCAAATCAAATCAAATCAAATCAGACCTAGATATGGGGGGAGGTTTTAGTGGTTGGAATATTAGGACAATTGGAGGTTTACAAAGCTGCAGAATGTATATGTGGAGGGGTTAATAAAAATATATATTAAAAACTTGAATTAAAAATAGTTTAAAAAAGAAAACAAGTCCTGATTGGTGGAGTGCTGCAGAGATCTCCACAGAGGAATTTTTACATTTACGTCGATTTTTAACGCATTTGTTTGGTTACTACATGATTCCATATGTGTTATTTCTTCGTTTGATGTCTTCACTATTATTCTACAATGTAGAAAATAGTAAAAATAAAGAAAAAACTGTCATTATGCACCAAACCTGTCATTATGGGGTATTGGGATGTCATTATGGGGTATTGTGATGTCATTATGGGGTATTGTGAAGTTATTATGGGGTATTGTGATGTCATTATGGGGTATTGTGATGTCACTATGGGGTATTGTGATGTCATTATGGGGTATTGTGTGTAGTAGATTGATGAGGGCATTTTTTTACGTCATACATTTTAGAAAAGGCTGTCAGGGTTAGAAGATTACACTAGATAGGATCCCAATGGCCAGATGTCCATGACTTTAGGAGTAGCCTCTGTAGTAGGACATGTTGCTTAGTGATGTCACTAACATACGACAGTACTTGGGGGATGAGGTTTGTTTTAATAATATCAGATGGCATCAATGTGACATAGTGAATGATATGCCATAGAGAACACCAGTTAACAACAGGCCCCTTGTGGGTGCTGGCAGGGTCCATCTCCTCGCCTGATCTGGGAATACTCCTTGGTTTACATAAGTCAGATCAAATCAAATGTTATTAGTCACATGTGCTGAATACAACAGGTGTAGTAGACCTCACAGTGAAATGCTGAATACAACAGGTGTAGTAGACCTTACAGTGAACTGCTGAATACAACAGGTGTAGTAGACCTCACAGTGAAATGCTGAATACAACAGGTGTAGTAGACCTGACAGTGAAATGCTGAATACAACAGGTGTAGTAGACCTTACAGTGAAATGCTGAATACAACAGGTGTAGTAGACCTTACAGTGAAATGCTGAATACAACAGGTGTAGTAGACCTCACAGTGAAATGCTGAATACAACAGGTGTAGTAGACCTCACAGTGAAATGCTGAATACAACAGGTGTAGTAGACCTTACAGTGAAATGCTGAATACAACAGGTGTAGTAGACCTTACAGTGAAATGCTGAATACAACAGGTGTAGTAGACCTTACAGTTAAATGCTGAATACAACAGGTGTAGTAGACCTTACAGTGAAATGCTGAATACAACAGGTGTAGTAGACCTCACAGTGAAATGCTGAATACAACAGGTGTAGTAGACCTTACAGTGAACTGCTGAATACAACAGGTGTAGTAGACCTCACAGTGAAATGCTGAATACAACAGGTGTAGTAGACCTGACAGTGAAATGCTGAATACAACAGGTGTAGTAGACCTTACAGTGAAATGCTGAATACAACAGGTGTAGTAGACCTTACAGTGAAATGCTGAATACTACAGGTGTAGTAGACCTCACAGTGAAATGCTGAATACAACAGGTGTAGTAGACCTCACAGTGAAATGCTGAATACAACAGGTGTAGTAGACCTCACAGTGAAATGCTGAATACAACAGGTGTAGTAGACCTGACAGTGAAATGCTGAATACAACAGGTGTAGTAGACCTTACAGTGAAATGCTGAATACAACAGGTGTAGTAGACCTTACAGTGAAATGCTGAATACTACAGGTGTAGTAGACCTCACAGTGAAATGCTGAATACAACAGGTGTAGTAGACCTTACAGTGAAATGCTGAATACAACAGGTGTAGTAGACCTCACAGTGAAATGCTGAATACAACAGGTGTAGTAGACCTTACAGTGAAATGCTGAATACAACAGGTGTAGTAGACCTCACAGTGAAATGATGAATACAACAGGTGTAGTAGACCTTACAGTGAAATGCTGAATACAACAGGTGTAGTAGACCTTACAGTGAAATGCTGAATACAACAGGTGTAGTAGACCTTACAGTGAAATGCTGAATACTACAGGTGTAGTAGACCTCACAGTGAAATGCTGAATACAACAGGTGTAGTAGACCTCACAGTGAAATGCTGAATACAACAGGTGTAGTAGACCTTACAGTGAAATGCTGAATACAACAGGTGTAGTAGACCTTACAGTGAAATGCTGAATACTACAGGTGTAGTAGACCTCACAGTGAAATGCTGAATACAACAGGTGTAGTAGACCTCACAGTGAAATGCTGAATACAACAGGTGTAGTAGACCTCACAGTGAAATGCTGAATACAACAGGTGTAGTAGACCTGACAGTGAAATGCTGAATACAACAGGTGTAGTAGACCTTACAGTGAAATGCTGAATAAAACAGGTGTAGTAGACCTCACAGTGAAATACTGAATACAACAGGTGTAGTAGACCTCACAGTGAAATGCTGAATACAACAGGTGTAGTAGACCTTACAGTGAAATGCTGAATACAACAGGTGTAGTAGACCTTACAGTGAAATGCTGAATACAACAGGTGTAGTAGACCTCACAGTGAAATGCTGAATACAACAGGTGTAGTAGACCTCACAGTGAAATGCTGAATACAACAGGTGTAGTAGACCTCACAGTGAAATGCTGAATACAACAGGTGTAGTAGACCTGACAGTGAAATGCTGAATACAACAGGTGTAGTAGACCTTACAGTGAAATGCTGAATAAAACAGGTGTAGTAGACCTCACAGTGAAATACTGAATACAACAGGTGTAGTAGACCTCACAGTGAAATGCTGAATACAACAGGTGTAGTAGACCTCACAGTGAAATGCTGAATACAACAGGTGTAGTAGACCTTACAGTGAAATGCTGAATACAACAGGTGTAGTAGACCTTACAGTGAAATGCTGAATACAACAGGTGTAGTAGACCTTACAGTGAAATGCTGAATACTACAGGTGTAGTAGACCTCACAGTGAAATGCTGAATACAACAGGTGTAGTAGACCTCACAGTGAAATGCTGAATACAACAGGTGTAGTAGACCTGACAGTGAAATGCTGAATACAACAGGTGTAGTAGACCTTACAGTGAAATGCTGAATACAACAGGTGTAGTAGACCTCACAGTGAAATGCTGAATACAACAGGTGTAGTAGACCTTACAGTGAAATGCTGAATACAACAGGTGTAGTAGACCTTACAGTGAAATGCTGAATACAACAGGTGTAGTAGACCTTACAGTGAAATGCTGAATACTACAGGTGTAGTAGACCTCACAGTGAAATGCTGAATACAACAGGTGTAGTAGACCTCACAGTGAAATGCTGAATACAACAGGTGTAGTAGACCTGACAGTGAAATGCTGAATACAACAGGTGTAGTAGACCTCACAGTGAAATGCTGAATACAACAGGTGTAGTAGACCTCACAGTGAAATGCTGAATACAACAGGTGTAGTAGACCTCACAGTGAAATGCTGAATACTACAGGTGTAGTAGACCTCACAGTGAAATGCTGAATACAACAGGTGTCGTAGACCTTACAGTGAAATGCTGAATACAACAGGTGTAGTAGACCTTACAGTGAAATGCTGAATACTACAGGTGTAGTAGACCTCACAGTGAAATGCTGAATACAACAGGTGTAGTAGACCTCACAGTGAAATGCTGAATACAACAGGTGTAGTAGACCTCACAGTGAAATGCTGAATACAACAGGTGTAGTAGACCTGACAGTGAAATGCTGAATACAACAGGTGTAGTAGATCTCACAGTGAAATACTGAATACAACAGGTGTAGTAGACCTCACAGTGAAATGCTGAATACAACAGGTGTAGTAGACCTTACAGTGAAATGCTGAATACAACAGGTGTAGTAGACCTTACAGTGAAATGCTGAATACTACAGGTGTAGTAGACCTCACAGTGAAATGCTGAATACAACAGGTGTAGTAGACCTCACAGTGAAATGCTGAATACAACAGGTGTAGTAGACCTCACAGTGAAATGCTGAATACAACAGGTGTAGTAGACTTGACAGTGAAATGCTGAATACAACAGGTGTAGAACCTGACAGTGAAATGCTGAATACAACAGGTGTAGAACCTGACAGTGAAATGCTGAATACAACAGGTGTAGTAGACCTCACAGTGAAATGTTGAATACAACAGGTGTAGTAGACCTCACAGTGAAATGTTGAATACAACAGGTATAGTAGACCTCACAGTGAAATGTTGAATACAACAGGTGTAGTAGACCTCACAGTGAAATGCTGAATACAACAGGTATAGTAGACCTCACAGTGAAATGTTGAATACAACAGGTGTAGTAGACCTCACAGTGAAATGCCGAATACAACAGGTGTAGTAGACCTCACAGTGAAATGCCGAATACAACAGGTGTAGTAGACCTCACAGTGAAATGTTGAATACAACAGGTGTAGTAGACCTCACAGTGAAATGTTGAATACAACAGGTATAGTAGACCTCACAGTGAAATGCTGAATACAACAGGTGTAGTAGACCTTACAGTGAAATGCTGAATACAACAGATGTAGTAGACCTTACAGTGAAATGCTGAATACAACAGGTGTAGTAGTAGACCTCACAGTGAAATGCTGAATACAACAGATGTAGTAGACCTTACAGTGAAATGCTGAATACAACAGGTGTAGTAGACCTCACAGTGAAATGTTGAATACAACAGGTATAGTAGACCTTACAGTGAAATGCTGAATACAACAGGTGTAGTAGACCTCACAGTGAAATGTTGAATACAACAGGTGTAGTAGACCTCACAGTGAAATGCTGAATACAACAGGTGTAGTAGACCTTACAGTGAAATGCTGAATACAACAGGTGTAGTAGACCTTACAGTGAAATGCCGAATACAACAGGTGTAGTAGACCTCACAGTGAAATGCTGAATACAACAGTTGTAGTAGACCTTACAGTGAACTGCTGAATACAACAGGTGTAGTAGACCTCACAGTGAAATGTTGAATACAACAGGTGTAGTAGACCTCACAGTGAAATGCTGAATACAACAGGTGTAGTAGACCTTACAGTGAAATGCTGAATACAACAGGTGTAGTAGACCTTACAGTGAAATGCTGAATACAACAGGTATAGTAGACCTTACAGTGAAATGCTGAATACAACAGGTGTAGTAGACCTTAAAATGCTGAATGCAACAGGTGTAGTAGACCTTACAGTGAAATGCCGAATACAACAGGTGTAGTAGACCTTACAGTGAAATGCTGAATACAACAGGTGTAGTAGACCTTACAGTGAAATGCTGAATACAACAGGTATAGTAGACCTTACAGTGAAATGCTGAATACAACAGGTGTAGTAGACCTTACAGTGAAATGCTGAATACTACAGGTGTAGTAGACCTCAAAGTGAACTGCTGAATACAACAGGTGTAGTAGACCTCACAGTGAAATGCTGAATACAACAGGTGTAGTAGACCTTACAGTGAAATGCTGAATACAACAGGTGTAGTAGACCTTACAGTGAAATGCTGAATACTACAGGTGTAGTAGACCTCAAAGTGAACTGTGAATACAACAGGTGTAGTAGACCTGTGAAATGCTGAATACAACAGGTGTAGTAGACCTCACAGTGAAATGCTGAATACAACAGGTGTAGTAGACCTTACAGTGAAATGCTGAATACAACAGGTGTAGTAGACCTCACAGTGAAATGCTGAATACAACAGGTGTAGTAGACCTTACAGTGAAATGCTGAATACAACAGGTGTAGTAGACCTTACAGTGAAATGCTGAATACAACAGGTGTAGTAGACCTTACAGTGAAATGCTTACATTTACAAGCTCTTAACAATGCAGTTTTAAGAAAAATAAGTGTTAAGTAAAATAAATAAATAAATAAAGATAATAAAAGGAAAATTAAATAACAACTAATGAAAGAACAGCAGTAACATAATAGTAGTGAGGTTATATACAGAGGACACCTGTAGACCGATGTGTCTGTCTGTCAACCTGCTCTGGTTTCACGTTCAGCCCCCGGTGAGGGTGTCAACACTGCTGACTGTGTAGGAGAATGACGGGTCTATATAGAGGACCGTGCGTATATAGGACACATCTATATGGGGTCTCAATACTGGCTGTTTACTGACAGGCTTCAATATGAAAAACATATTTTTATGTCTTATTTTAGAATGGTTTTTAATCTTAGAATGGGCCACGGACCAATAGGCTAGGTGATAGTCAAGCTAGAATCATCTAGCAGTATCTATGCTTGCCAGAGGGTTGCTCTGCACGCACTTTGACCTGATTTGACCCAAACACCACACACACACACTCGCTCTATCTCTCTACCCTCCATCGCCCCCGAGTACACTGTTACTGTCACATGTGTAGTATAAATCTATGGCTTAAAAAGCGGGTTGCTGGTCACGGAATAACACAGGCAACTCATAGTCTAGTACTGAGAGAGAGAGAGAGAGAGAGAGAGACAGAGACAGAGAGAGAGAGAGAGAGAGAGAGAGAGAGAGAGAGAGAGAGAGAGAGAGACAGAGAGACAGAGAGAGAGACAGAGAGAGAGAGAGAGAGAGAGAGAGAGAGAGAGAGAGAGAGAGAGAGAGAGACAGAGAGACAGAGAGAGAGAGAGAGAGAGAGAGAGAGAGAGAGAGAGAGAGAGACAGAGACAGAGAGACAGAGAGAGACAGAGACAGAGAGAGAGAGAGAGAGAGAGAGCGAGAGAGAGAGAACCCACGCAGCGTTCTAAATAATGAACCGATGCTTAGATAAGTAGAATATATATTTTTGATCAAAATGATTGAGTGGAAGCTACTTATTGTGGACTTAAATATATATATTTTTTTACGGTGCATCGGTGACAAACGTGTTTCCTTGCGCGTAATGGAGCTGAAATCAAAAGCCCACAAAATCTGTATAGATGTGAAAAGTTACAATCCGGTATTAACGCTATTGATAACGCAATAATAAACCAACGCTTTAGACAATTCTGTCTTTTCATGAACCTTTTTCGCACGTCAAAAACCCACAACACATCACGACAGATCCCACTGGTTTTACGGTTTAAAGAGACACACACAATATACAAAAACAACCTACATGCCAATCCGGTATAACAGTATAATGGTATATCTCACCACCGTCGCCATAGGTCTCAATCCCATACCCGTCCTGTAGGCCATTACTCCACGTCCCATCGTACCGGGCAGGTGTATTGTGACTCTGTCGGAGTCCATAGCGACCCTTGAATCCGTGGCTCCACTCACCGCGGTAAGTCCACTTCCCTTTGGTTTCGACCCCAAGCCCATGCCGTTTCCCCTGGGACCAGTAGCCGTGGTACGTATTCCCGCTGGGCCAGGTGTACACCCCCACTATCTCAAAGCCGTGCGACCAGGAGCCGGCGTATTCGCCCTGGCCTTTTGGCCCGGTACAGATGCCATGTCCGTGGGCTTTACCGTCCTCCCACCCTCCGCAGTATGTTCCTCCATCGTCGAAGTCAAACCTTCCGCCCGTCATTCAGAACAGCCGAGAAATGAAGCAGAAAGCTTCGGCTGTAGAATGATTCAATGGTGTCGTGTTATTACCCCCCCCCCCCAGAAGGGATCCAACAGGGAGCGGAGAGGTGGAGAAAACGGAGAGATGAGCCAACGAGAGGAGGACTCTGTTTGCACAAGAAGTAAAAATAAACAAAAACAACTGTGATGATGGTGATGGGAATCATGGGTAGAGGTTGATATGTAAAGAAAACAAGAATGTGTGATGTGGTTAGTGTGTGTGTGTGTGTGTGTGTGTGTGTGTGTGTGTGTGTGTGTGTTGTGTGTATGAATGGGAAGGGAAGCGTAATTTACCCGGAGGCGCACGCTGTATCCTCCTCTGTGTGATATCTCAGTCCCCCCTCTCACCCACTGATCACAGAGGGAGAGAGAGAGAAGCGTCGAGTCGCTGAACAAGAAAGACACAGCCAATTTCTACGTCACGCCAGTAGAACCTCCCACCACCCCCCTCAGCTAATTATGAGGGTGGATGTACTCGAGCCATCTGAATTATGTGCCGCTGTTCAACCACTAAATCATAGTTCAAATAGCGGACCAACCCGTCAGATAGGCACTGCCGCTTTGCTGCGACGCAACCTGCTGCTGCCGCCGCCCGCCACCGGTGGTGGTGCCAGGACTTTTTAAAAACGCGCGCCTCCTTCCTCGCACAGGTGTGTTCTCTGTACGGAACGGCCTTTTTTTTGGAGGTGTGCGTGAACACGGGGATGCAATATAAATGTCCGATGTAGTCACGGTAAGATCGCTGAAGCTCTCAACATGTTGTCATGAAGAAACAAACGACATTAAGATGACATATCGTTGTTGTATTTAATGCTTTTGTGTGTAAAAGGTGTATTTAAGTTATGCTATTACATTCCTCAACCTAGAATTGTACCTCTTTAAGAGCAGCCTCCAGGGTAACTTCTGCCATTTGAAATGTAACGAGGTCAATCTCGAAAGTTCTACTCCATAATTCTACACAACGCCATTAATCAATCAGTTTGGACATGATGGAAAAAATATAGACTTCAATGGAATGGAAACTATTCATTTTGTCGTTACAGTAAGTGACAATATCACAAATCAAAGAGCTCGACAGATTGGACCAAGGGAAATGGATGGACTAACAGCGACCTCTGCTGGTGGCTGGAAGCAATGCGTGACACACTTGTTACAGCCCGGCGTTTCTACGCATAGGACTTCTGTATGGGGTGGACTCGACAACCTATCTCAAACGACGATTTTTTTAAAAACAATTACACGTCTTTCTTGCTATTTTATTACACGCGTAGCAAAAAACTAAACCAATAGCCTACGTTGCATAGCCTAGAGTAGAGCCAAATAGAGCGTCAACCACACAGGCTTACATAATAGGCTATATAGTCCTACATAGCCTACTCGAAGTTGTGATCGTTTGAGAGGAACGATGTTCATTCATAGGCAGCTCTGGATAAGAGCGTCAGCCCACTGCAAAAAAAAAAAAAAGTGAAATGTAAATCTCTTATTCATTCAGCATCAATTATGAATCTCAGAGGGGTGTGATGCCGTCCGATGAGGCAGCGGAGTGGAGGGCTGGACTAACCGTCCCGAAACGCAACGCAGCGACAGATCTGCTAAAATGGCGTCAGAAAATAGCGCTGAGTCTCAGCATGATAAATACATTCTCATCAACAAGGGTTATGTTCAGGAGGTACAGTAAGAGAGCCGAGTTGTGATTGGACACAGTCCTTCAAGTATCAGAATGTGAGTGTTTCTGTGCCATGAGGTTTCAGAACCTCCGCCATGGACAGCTCCTCAAGGGTGTCAGGTAGCGGGTTATGAAACTGTGCTAAGTTTATCAACATGCTAATCAAAAAAATAACACTGATTTATAGATTGACCATTTTCTTCATGAAACCTTTATGCACGAAATAATGCTTGCAAGAACTAGAACTCATTCAATAATTGTTTACATTTTGCTGGTTTAGATTGTCAGTAAGACAAACGAGCTGATGGTTGGACTACAGGAAACAGATGGCTGAGCCGCGCTCCCATTAACATAGACGCGGCTGTACTGGAGGAAGTGGAAACCTTGAAGTTCCTTGGTGTCCACCACAGGCTTGTGGACGGGGCTCGTGGTAATGGCTGGAGCGGAATCACAGGAACGGTATCAAATACATCAAACTCGTGGTTTCCATGGTTTCCGTGTGTTCTATGCCCTTCCATTCGCTCCGTTCCAGCCATTATTATGAGTCGTCCTCCCGATCGACAGCCTCCTGTGACGTCCACATCACTAAGGATCTATCATGGTCCACACACACCAACACAGCAGTGAAGAGGGTACAGAACCCCTCTTCCTCCTCAGTGAAGATGGTACAGAAACCCCTCTTCCTCCTCAGTGAAGAGGGTACAGAACCCCCTCTTCCTCCTCAGTGAAGAGGGTACAGAACCCCTCTTCCTCCTCAGTGAAGAGGGTACAGAAACCCCTCTTCCTCCTCAGTGAAGAGGGTACAGAACCCCCTCTTCCTCCTCAGTGAAGAGGGTACAGAAACCCCTCTTCCTCCTCAGTGAAGAGGGTACAGAACCCCCTCTTCCTCCTCAGTGAAGAGGGTACAGAAATCCCTCTTCCTCCTCAGTGAAGAGGGTACAGAACCCCCTCTTCCTCCTCAGTGAAGAGGGGCAGAAACCCCTCTTCCTCCTCAGTGAAGAGGGTACAGAACCCCCTCTTCCTCCTCAGTGAAGAGGGTACATAAACTATTCCCTCTTCCTCCTCAGGAGACTGAAAGACTCTGGAATGGGCCCCTTGACATCCGACAGCATAAGACTACAGAGGGTAGTTAAATAGATACATCACTGGTTAGTTAAATAGTTAGCTCCCTACCATCCAGGAGCCCTATACCAGGCGGTGTCAGAGGAAGGCCCCCAGAAATTGTAATAGACTCCAGCCACCCAAGTCATAAACTATTCTCTCTGCTATCGAATGGCAAGCAGTATCGATGCACCAAGTCTGGAACTAACAGGAGCCTGAACAGCTTCTACCCCCCCAAGCCATAAGACTGATAAATAGATAGTTAAATAGATAGTTAAATAGTTAGTTAAATAGTTAGTTAAATAGATAGTTAAATAGTTAGTTAAATAGTTAGTTCAATAGTTAGTTAAATAGTTAGTTAAATAGTTAGTTAAATAGTTAGTTAAATATATAGTTAAATAGTTAGTTAAATAGTTAGTTAAATAGATAGTTACATAGTTAGTTAAATAGTTAGTTAAATAGTTAGTTAAATAGTTAGTTAAATAGATAGTTAAATAGTTAGTTAAATAGATAGTTAAATAGTTAGTTAAATAGTTAGTTAAATAGATAGTTAAATAGTTAGTTAAATAGTTAGTTAAATAGATAGTTACATAGTTAGTTAAATAGTTAGTTAAATAGATAGTTAAATAGTTAGTTAAATAGTTAGTTAAATAGATAGTTAAATAGTTAGTTAAATAGATAGTTAAATATATAGTTAGTTCAATAGTTAGTTAAATAGTTAGTTAAATAGTTAGTTAAATAGTTAGTTCAATAGTTAGTTCAATAGTTAGTTCAATAGTTAGTTCAATAGTTAGTTAAATAGTTAGTTCAATAGTTAGTTCAATAGTTAGTTAAATAGATAGTTAAATAGTTAACCAAATAGCTACCAGTACTACCTGCATGGACCCTTTCTGCACTGTATATTTTGACTCATCCCATCTATATATATCTATTCCTATATCTATATATATCTATTCCTATATCTATATATATCTATTCCTATATCTATATATATCTATTCCTATATCTATATATATATATACCTATATCTATATATATCTATTCCTATATCTATATATATCTATACCTATATCTATATATATATATACCTATATCTATATATATCTATACCTATATCTATTCCTATATCTATATATATCTATACCTATATCTATACCTATATCTATATATATCTATACCTATATCTATATATATCTATACCTATATCTATTTATATCTATACCTATATCTATATATATCTATACCTATATCTATATATATCTATACCTATATCTATATATATCTATACCTATATCTATTCCTATATCTATATATATCTATACCTATATCTATTCCTATATCTATATATATCTATACCTATATCTATTTATATCTATACCTATATCTATTCCTATATCTATATATATCTATACCTATATCTATTCCTATATCTATATATATCTATTCCTATATCTATATATATCTATACCTATATCTATATATATATATACCTATATCTATATATATCTA
>NC_068424.1:3872335-3909870 GCF_023373465.1 Oncorhynchus keta | reverse complement strand
TAGGCTACCCTCCCGCCTCCACTCTAACCACTAGGCTACCCTCCGCCCCTCCACTCTAACCACTAGGCTACTTGCTGCCCCTCCACTCTAACCACTAGGCTACCCTGCCGCCCTCCACTCTAACCACTAGGCTACCTCCCGCCCCTCCACTCTAACCACTAGGCTACCCTCCCGCCCTCCACTCTAACCACTAGGCTACCCTCCCGCCCTCCACTCTAACCACTAGGCTACCCTCCCGCCCCTCCACTCTAACCACTAGGCTACCCTCTCCCGCCTCCACTCTAACCACTAGGGCTACCCTCCCGCCCCTCCACTCTAACCACTAGGCTACCCCTCCCGCCTCCACTCTAACCACTAGGCTACCTCCCTCCCTCCACTCTAACCACTAGGCTACCCTCCCGCCCTCCACTCTAACCACTAGGCTACCCTCCCGCCCTCCACTCTAACCACTAGGCTACTCCCTCCCGCCCTCCACTCTAACCACTAGGCTACCTCCCGCTCTATACTCTAACCACTAGGCTACCTCCCGCCTCCATTCTAACCACTAGGCTACCCTGCCGCCCTCCACTCTAACCACTAGGCTACCCTCCCGCCTCCACTCTAACCACTAGGCTACCCTCCCGCCCTCCACTCTAACCACTAGGCTA
Organism: Oncorhynchus keta; assembly: GCF_023373465.1. Lineage (NCBI taxonomy): Eukaryota > Metazoa > Chordata > Actinopteri > Salmoniformes > Salmonidae > Oncorhynchus > Oncorhynchus keta. The sequence continues at coordinate 3,909,223 of NC_068424.1, read as the reverse complement.
CCTCCCCGCCCTCCACTCTAACCACTAGGCTACCCTCCCGCCCTCCACTCTAACCACTAGGCTACCTGCCGCCTCCACTCTAACCACTAGGCTACCCTCCCGCCCTCCACTCTAACCACTAGGCTACCCTCCCGCCCTCCACTCTAACCACTAGGCTACCCTCCCGCCTCCACTCTAACCACTAGGCTACCCTCCCGCCCTCCACTCTAACCACTAGGCTACCTCCCGCCCTCCACTCTAACCACTAGGCTACTCCTCCCGCCTCCACTCTAACCACTAGGCTACCTCCCGCCCTCCACTCTAACCACTAGGCTACCTGCCGCCTCCACTCTAACCACTAGGCTACCCTCCCGCCCTCCACTCTAACCACTAGGCTACCTCCCGCCCCTCCACTCTAACCACTAGGCTACCCTCCCGCCTCCACTCTAACCACTAGGCTACCCTCCCGCCCTCCACTTCTAACCACTAGGCTACCTCCTCCCGCCCTCCACTCTAACCACTAGGCTACCCCTCCCGCCTCCACTCTAACCACTAGGCTACCCTCCCGCCCCTCCACTCTAACCACTAGGCTACCCTCCCGCCCCTCCACTTCTAACCACTAGGCTACCTCCCGCCCTCCACTCTAACCACTAGGCTACCTCCCCGCTTCTCCACTCTAACCACTAGGCTACTCCCTCCCGCCTCCACTCTAACCACTAGGCTACCCTCCCCGCCCTCCACTCTAACCACTAGGCTACCTCCCGCCTCTCCACTCTAACCACTAGGCTACCCTCCCGCCTCCACTCTAACCACTAGGCTACCTCCCGCCCTCCACTCTAACCACTAGGCTACCCTGCCGCCTCCACTCTAACCACTAGGCTACCTCCCGCCTCCACTCTAACCACTAGGCTACCTCCGCCTCCACTCTAACCACTAGGCTACCCTCCCGCCCCTCCACTCTAACCACTAGGCTACCCTCCCGCCCCTCCACTCTAACCACTAGGCTACCTGCCGCCTCCACTCTAACCACTAGGCTACCCTCCCGCCCCTCCACTCTAACCACTAGGCTACCCTCCCGCCCCTCCACTCTAACCACTAGGCTACCCTCCCGCCCCTCCACTCTAACCACTAGGCTACCCTCCCGCCTCCACTCTAACCACTAGGCTACCCTCCCGCCCCTCCACTCTAACCACTAGGCTACCCTCCCGCCCCTCCACTCTAACCACTAGGCTACCCTCCCGCCCCTCCACTCTAACCACTAGGCTACCCTCCCGCCCCTCCACTCTAACCACTAGGCTACCCTCCCGCCCCTCCACTCTAACCACTCTAACCACTAGGCTACCTCCCGCCCTCCACTCTAACCACTAGGCTACCTGCCGCCTCCACTCTAACCACTAGGCTACCCTCCCGCCCCTCCACTCTAACCACTAGGCTACCCTCCCGCCTCCACTCTAACCACTAGGCTACCCTCCCGCCCTCCACTCTAACCACTAGGCTACCTCCCGCCCTCCACTCTAACCACTAGGCTACCTCCCGCCTCCACTCTAACCACTAGGCTACCTGCCGCCTCCACTCTAACCACTAGGCTACCTCCCGCCCCTCCACTCTAACCACTAGGCTACCCTGCCGCCCCTCCACTCTAACCACTAGGCTACCCTCCCGCCCTCCACTCTAACCACTAGGCTACCCTCCCGCCCTCCACTCTAACCACTAGGCTACCCTCCCGCCTCCACTCTAACCACTAGGCTACCCTCCCGCCCCTCCACTCTAACCACTAGGCTACCCTGCCGCCTCCACTCTAACCACTAGGCTACCCTCCCGCCCCTCCACTCTAACCACTAGGCTACCCTCCCGCCTCCACTTCTAACCACTAGGCTACCCTCCCGCCCCTCCACTCTAACCACTAGGTTACCTCCCGCCCCTCCACTCTAACCACTAGGCTACCCTCCCGCCCTCCACTCTAACCACTAGGCTACCCTGCCGCCCTCCACTCTAACCACTAGGCTACCCTCCCGCCTCCACTCTAACCACTAGGCTACCCTCCCGCCCTCCACTCTAACCACTAGGCTACCCTCCCGCCCTCCACTCTAACCACTAGGCTACCTCCGCCTATCCACTCTAACCACTAGGCTACCCTCCCGCCCCCTCCACTCTAACCACTAGGCTACCCTCCCGCCCTCCACTCTAACCACTAGGCTACTCCTCCCGCCCCTCCACTCTAACCACTAGGCTACCTCCCGCCTCCACTCTAACCACTAGGCTACCCTCCCGCCCCTCCACTCTAACCACTAGGCTACCTCCCGCCCTCCACTCTAACCACTAGGCTACCCTCCCGCCCCTCCACTCTAACCACTAGGCTACCCTCCCGCCCCTCCACTCTAACCACTAGGCTACCCTCCCGCCTCCACTCTAACCACTAGGCTACCCTCCCGCCCCTCCACTCTAACCACTAGGCTACCTCCCGCCTCCACTCTAACCACTAGGCTACCTCCCGCCTCCACTCTAACCACTAGGCTACCTCCCGCCCTCCACTTCTAACCACAAGGCTACCTGCCGCCCCTCCACTCTAACCACTAGGCTACCCTCCCGCCCTCCACTCTAACCACTAGGCTACCCTCCCGCCCTCCACTCTAACCACTAGGCTACCTCCGCCCCTCCACTCTAACCACTAGGCTACCCTCCCGCCTCCACTCTAACCACTAGGCTACCCTCCCGCCCTCCACTCTAACCACTAGGCTACCCTCCCCCCTCCACTCTAACCACTAGGCTACCTCCCGCCCTCCACTCTAACCACTAGGCTACCCCTCCCGCCCCTCCACTCTAACCACTCCAGGGCTACCCTAGGCCCCTCCACTCTAACCACTAGGCTACTTCTAAACCGCCCTCCACTCTAACCACTAGGCTACCCTCCCGCCTCCACTCTAACCACTAGGCTACCCTCCCGCCCTCACTCTAACCACTAGGCTACCTCCCGCCCTCCACTCTAACCACTAGGCTACCTCCCGCCCTCCACTCTAACCACTAGGCTACCTCCCGCCCTCCACTCTAACCACTAGGCTACCTCCCGCCTCCACTTCTAACCACTAGGCTACCCTCCCGCCCTCCACTCTAACCACTAGGCTACCTCCCGCCTCCACTCTAACCACTAGGCTACCCTCCCGCCCCTCCACTCTAACCACTAGGCTACCCTCCGCCCCTCCACTCTAACCACTAGGCTACCCTCCCGCCCTCCACTCTAACCACTAGGCTACCCTCCCGCCCTCCACTCTAACCACTAGGCTACCTCCCGCCCTCCACTCTAACCACTAGGCTACCCTCCCGCCCTCCACTCTAACCACTAGGCTACTCCTCCCGCCCCTCCACTCTAACCACTAGGCTACTTTCTAACCTCCGCCCCTCCACTCTAACCACTAGGCTACCCTCCCGCCTCCACTCTAACCACTAGGCTACCTCCCGCCTCCACTCTAACCACTAGGCTACCCTCCCGCCCCCCTCCACTCTAACCACTAGGCTACCCTCCCGCCCCTCCACTCTAACCACTAGGCTACCCTCCCGCCTCCACTCTAACCACTAGGCTACCCTCCCGCCCTCCACTCTAACCACTAGGCTACCCTCCCCCCTCCACTCTAACCACTAGGCTACCCTCCCGCCCTCCACTTCTAACCACTAGGCTACCCTCCCGCCCCTCCACTCTAACCACTAGGCTACCCTCCCGCCTCTCCACTCTAACCACTAGGCTACCCTCCCGCCTCCACTCTAACCACTAGGCTACCCTCCCGCCCCTCCACTCTAACCACCGCCTCTAACCACGCCCTCTACTCTAACCACTAGGCTACCCTCCGCCCTCCACTCTAACCACTAGGCTACCCTCCCGCCCCTCCACTCTAACCACTAGGCTACCCTCCCGCCCCTCCACTCTAACCACTAGGCTACCTCCCGCCTCCACTCTAACCACTAGGCTACCTCCCGCCCCTCCACTCTAACCACTAGGCTACCCTCCCGCCCCTCCACTCTAACCACTAGGCTACCCTCCCGCCTCCACTCTAACCACTAGGCTACCCTGCCGCTCCACTCTAACCACTAGGCTACCCTCCCGCCTCTCCACTCTAACCACTAGGCTACCCTCCCGCCTCCACTCTAACCACTAGGCTACCTCCCGCTTCTCCACTCTAACCACTAGGCTACCTCCCGCCTCCACTCTAACCACTAGGCTACCTGCCGCCCCTCCACTCTAACCACTAGGCTACCCTCCCGCCCCTCCACTCTAACCACTAGGCTACCCTCCCGCCCTCCACTCTAACCACTAGGCTACCCTCCCCGCCCCTCCACTCTAACCACTAGGCTACCCTCCCGCCCCTCCACTCTAACCACTAGGCTACCTCCCGCCTCCACTCTAACCACTAGGCTACCTCCCGCCCCTCCACTCTAACCACTAGGCTACCCTCCCGCCTCCACTCTAACCACTAGGCTACCCTCCCGCCCTCCACTCTAACCACTAGGCTACCTCCCGCCTCTCCACTCTAACCACTAGGCTACCCTGCCGCCTCCACTCTAACCACTAGGCTACCCTCCCGCCCCTCCACTCTAACCACTAGGCTACCCTCCCGCCTCCACTCTAACCACTAGGCTACCCTCCCGCCTCCACTCTAACCACTAGGCTACCCTCCCGCCTCCACTCTAACCACTAGGCTACCCTCCCGCCCCTCCACTCTAACCACTAGGCTACCCTCCCGCCTCCACTCTAACCACTAGGCTACCCTGCCGCCCTCCACTCTAACCACTAGGCTACCCTCCCGCCCTCCACTCTAACCACTAGGCTACCCTCCCGCCCTCCACTCTAACCACTAGGCTACCCTCCCGCCCTCCACTCTAACCACTAGGCTACCCTCCCGCCCTCCACTCTAACCACTAGGCTACCTGCCGCCCTCCACTCTAACCACTAGGCTACCCTCCCCCCCTCCACTCTAACCACTAGGCTACCCTCCCGCCCCTCCACTCTAACCACTAGGCTACCCTCCCGCCTCCACTCTAACCACTAGGCTACCCTCCCGCCCTCCACTCTAACCACTAGGCTACCCTCCCGCCCTCCACTCTAACCACTAGGCTACCTCCCGCCCCTCCACTCTAACCACTAGGCTACCCTCCCGCCCCTCCACTCTAACCACTAGGCTACCCTCCCGCCCTCCACTCTAACCACTAGGCTACCCTCCCGCCCCTCCACTCTAACCACTAGGCTACCCTCTCCCGCCCCTCCACTCTAACCACTAGGCTACCCTCCCGCCCTCCACTCTAACCACTAGGCTACCCTCCCGCCTCCACTCTAACCACTAGGCTACCCTGCCGCCCCTCCACTCTAACCACTAGGCTACCCTCCCGCCCTCCACTCTAACCACTAGGCTACCTCCCGCCCCTCCACTCTAACCACTAGGCTACCCTCCCGCCCTCCACTCTAACCACTAGGCTACCCCTCCCGCCCTCCACTCTAACCACTAGGCTACCCTCCCGCCCTCCACTCTAACCACTAGGCTACCCTCCCGCCCTCCACTCTAACCACTAGGCTACCCTCCCGCCCCTCCACTCTAACCACTAGGCTACCTCCCGCTCTCCACTCTAACCACTAGGCTACCCTCCCGCCCCTCCACTCTAACCACTAGGCTACCCTCCCGCCCCTCCACTCTAACCACTAGGCTACCCTCCCGCCCTCCACTCTAACCACTAGGCTACCCTCCCGCCCTCCACTCTAACCACTAGGCTACCCCCCGCTCCACTCTAACCACTAGGCTACCCTCCCCCCCCTCCACTCTAACCACTAGGCTACCCTCCCGCCCTCCACTCTAACCACTAGGCTACCCTCCCGCCCTCCACTCTAACCACTAGGCTACCCTCCCGCCTCCACTCTAACCACTAGGCTACCCTCCCGCCCTCCACTCTAACCACTAGGCTACCCTGCCGCCCCTCCACTCTAACCACTAGGCTACCTCCCGCCCCTCCACTCTAACCACTAGGCTACCCTCCCGCCCTCCACTCTAACCACTAGGCTACCTGCCGCTCCACTCTAACCACTAGGCTACCCTCCCGCCCTCCACTCTAACCACTAGGCTACCTATACTCTAACCACTAGGCTACCCTCCCGCCTCCACTCTAACCACTAGGCTACCCTCCCGCCTCCACTCTAACCACTAGGCTACCTCCCGCCCCTCCACTCTAACCACTAGGCTACCCTCCCGCCCCTCCACTCTAACCACTAGGCTACCTCCCGCCCTCCACTCTAACCACTAGGCTACCCTCCCGCCCTCCACTCTAACCACTAGGCTACCTCCCGCCCTCCACTCTAACCACTAGGCTACCCTGCCGCCCCTCTATACTCTAACCACTAGGCTACCCTCCCGCCCTCCACTCTAACCACTAGGCTACCCTCCCGCCCCTCCACTCTAACCACTAGGCTACCCTCCCGCCCTCCACTCTAACCACTAGGCTACCTCCCGCCTCCACTCTAACCACTAGGCTACCCTCCCGCCCCTCCACTCTAACCACTAGGCTACCCTCCCGCCCCCTCCACTCTAACCACTAGGCTACCCTCCCGCCCTCCACTCTAACCACTAGGCTACTCCCGCTCTATCCATTTCTAACCACTAGGCTACCTCCCGCCCTCCACTCTAACCACTAGGCTACCTCCCGCCTCTATACTCTAACCACTAGGCCTCCCTAACCACTAGGCTACCCCTCGCACTCTAACCACTAGGCTACCCTCCCGCCTCCACTCTAACCACTAGGCTACCCTCCCGCCTCCACTCTAACCACTAGGCTACCCCTCCCGCCCCTCCACTCTAACCACTAGGCTACCCTCCCGCCCTCCACTCTAACCACTAGGCTACCCTCCCGCCCTCCACTCTAACCACTAGGCTACCCTGCCGCCCTCCACTCTAACCACTAGGCTACCCTCCCGCCCTCCACTCTAACCACTAGGCTACCCTCCCGCCCCTCCACTCTAACCACTAGGCTACCCTCCCCGCCCTCCACTCTAACCACTAGGCTACCTGCCGCCCTCCACTCTAACCACTAGGCTACCCTCCCGCCCTCCACTCTAACCACTAGGCTACCCTCCCGCCCTCCACTCTAACCACTAGGCTACCTCCCGCCCCTCCACTCTAACCACTAGGCTACCCTCCCCCCCTCCACTCTAACCACTAGGCTACCCTCCCGCCTCCACTCTAACCACTAGGCTACCTGCCGCCCCTCCACTCTAACCACTAGGCTACCCTCCCGCCTCCACTTCTAACCACTAGGCTACCCTGCCGCCCCTCCACTCTAACCACTAGGCTACCCTCCCGCCCCTCCACTCTAACCACTAGGCTACCCTCCCGCCCTCCACTCTAACCACTAGGCTACCCTCCCGCCCCTCCACTCTAACCACTAGGCTACCCTCCCGCCCTCCACTCTAACCACTAGGCTACCCTGCCGCCCCTCCACTCTAACCACTAGGCTACCCTCCCGCCTCCACTCTAACCACTAGGCTACCCTCCCCCCTCCACTCTAACCACTAGGCTACCCTCCCGCCCTCCACTCTAACCACTAGGCTACCCTCCCGCCCCTCCACTCTAACCACTAGGCTACCCTCCCGCCCTCCACTCTAACCACTAGGCTACCCCCGCCCTCCACTCTAACCACTAGGCTACCCTCCCGCCCTCCACTCTAACCACTAGGCTACCCTCCCGCCCCTCCACTCTAACCACTAGGCTACCCTCCCGCCCCTCCACTCTAACCACTAGGCTACCCTCCCGCCCCTCCACTTCTAACCACTAGGCTACCCTCCCGCCCTCCACTCTAACCACTAGGCTACCCCTCCCGCCCCTCCACTCTAACCACTAGGCTACCCTCCCGCCCCTCCACTCTAACCACTAGGCTACCCTCCCGCCTCCACTCTAACCACTAGGCTACCCTCCCGCCCCTCCACTCTAACCACTAGGCTACCCTCCCGCCTCCACTCTAACCACTAGGCTACCCTCCCGCCCCTCCACTCTAACCACTAGGCTACCCTCCCGCCCCTCCACTCTAACCACTAGGCTACCCTCCCGCCCCTCCACTCTAACCACTAGGCTACCTCCCGCCCTCCACTCTAACCACTAGGCTACCTCCCGCCCCTCCACTCTAACCACTAGGCTACCTGCCGCCCTATACTCTAACCACTAGGCTACCCTCCCGCCCTCCACTCTAACCACTAGGCTACCCTCCCGCCCTCCACTCTAACCACTAGGCTACCCTCCCGCCCTCCACTCTAACCACTAGGCTACCCTCCCCACTAGGCTCCCCCCTCCACTCTAACCACTAGGCTACCTCCCGCCCCTCCACTCTAACCACTAGGCTACCCTCCCGCCCTCCACTCTAACCACTAGGCTACCTTCTCCCGCCTCCCGCTACCCTCCCCTCCACTCTAACCACTAGGCTACCCTCCCGCCCCTCCACTCTAACCACTAGGCTACCCTCCCGCCTCCACTCTAACCACTAGGCTACCCTCCCGCCTCCACTCTAACCACAAGGCTACCTGCCACCCCTCCACTCTAACCACTAGGCTACCCTCCCGCCCCTCCACTCTAACCACTAGGCTACCCTCCCGCCCCTCCACTCTAACCACTAGGCTACCCTGCCGCCTCCACTCTAACCACTAGGCTACCCTCCCGCCCCTCCACTCTAACCACTAGGCTACCCTGCCGCCCCTCCACTCTAACCACTAGGCTACCTCCCGCCCCTCCACTCTAACCACTAGGCTACCCTCCCGCCCCTCCACTCTAACCACTAGGCTACCCTCCCGCCCCTCCACTCTAACCACTAGGCTACCCTCCCGCCCCTCCACTCTAACCACTAGGCTACCTGCCGCCCTCCACTCTAACCACTAGGCTACCCTCCCGCCCCTCCACTCTAACCACTAGGCTACCTCCCGCCTCCACTCTAACCACTAGGCTACCCTCCGCCCCTCCACTCTAACCACTAGGCTACCCTCCCGCCCCTCCACTCTAACCACTAGGCTACCCTCCCGCCTCCACTCTAACCACTAGGCTACCCTCCCGCCCTCCACTCTAACCACTAGGCTACCCTCCCGCCCTCCACTCTAACCACTAGGCTACCCTCCCGCCCCTCCACTCTAACCACTAGGCTACCCTCCCGCCCTCCACTTCTCCACTTCTAACCACTAGGCTACCCTCCCGCCCTCCACTTCTAACCACTAGGCTACCCTCCCGCCCCTCCACTCTAACCACTAGGCTACCCTCCCGCCCTCCACTCTAACCACTAGGCTACCCTCCCGCCCCTCCACTCTAACCACTAGGCTACCTCCCGCCCCTCCACTCTAACCACTAGGCTACCCTCCCGCCCCTCCACTCTAACCACTAGGCTACCCTCCCGCCTCCACTCTAACCACTAGGCTACCTCCCGCCCTCCACTCTAACCACTAGGCTACCCTCCCGCCCTCCACTCTAACCACTAGGCTACCCTCCCGCCCTCCACTCTAACCACTAGGCTACCCTCCCGCCCCTCCACTCTAACCACTAGGCTACCCTCCCGCCCTCCACTCTAACCACTAGGCTACCCTCCCGCCCTCCACTCTAACCACTAGGCTACCCTCCCGCCCCTCCACTCTAACCACTAGGCTACCTGCCGCCCCTCCACTCTAACCACTAGGCTACCCTCCCGCCCTCCACTCTAACCACTAGGCTACCCTCCCGCCCCTCCACTCTAACCACTAGGCTACCCTCCCGCCCTCCACTCTAACCACTAGGCTACCCTCCCGCCCCTCCACTCTAACCACTAGGCTACCCTGCCGCCCTCCACTCTAACCACTAGGCTACCCTCCCGCCTCCACTTCTAACCACTAGGCTACCCTCCCGCCCCTCCACTCTAACCACTAGGCTACCCCTCCCGCCTCCACTCTAACCACTAGGCTACCCTCCCCCCCTCCACTCTAACCACTAGGCTACCTCCCGCCTCCACTCTAACCACTAGGCTACCCTCCCGCCCTCCACTCTAACCACTAGGCTACCTGCCGCCCCTCCACTCTAACCACTAGGCTACCCTCCCGCCCCTCCACTCTAACCACTAGGCTACCCTCCCGCCTCCACTCTAACCACTAGGCTACCTGCCGCCCCTCCACTCTAACCACTAGGCTACCCTCCCGCCCTCCACTCTAACCACTAAGCTACCCTCCCCCCCCTCCACTCTAACCACTAGGCTACCCTCCCGCCCCTCCACTCTAACCACTAGGCTACCTGCCGCCTCTGTACTCTAACCACTAGGCTACCCTCCCGCCCCTCCACTCTAACCACTAGGCTACCCTCCCGCCCTCCACTCTAACCACTAGGCTACCCTCCGCCCCTCCACTCTAACCACTAGGCTACCCTCCCGCCTCCACTCTAACCACTAGGCTACCCTCCCGCCCTCCACTCTAACCACTAGGCTACCCTCCCGCCCTCCACTCTAACCACTAGGCTACCCTCCCGCCTCCACTCTAACCACTAGGCTACCCTCCCGCCCCTCCACTCTAACCACTAGGCTACCTGCCGCCTCCACTCTAACCACTAGGCTACCCTCCCGCCCCTCCACTCTAACCACTAGGCTACCCTCCCGCCCCTCCACTCTAACCACTAGGCTACCCTCCCGCCTCTACTCTAACCACTAGGCTACCCTCCCGCCCTCCACTCTAACCACTAGGCTACCTCCCGCCCTCCACTCTAACCACTAGGCTACCTCCCGCCTCTCCACTCTAACCACTAGGCTACCCTCCCGCCCTCCACTCTAACCACTAGGCTACCCTCCCGCCCCTCCACTCTAACCACTAGGCTACCTCCCGCCTCTCCACTCTAACCACTAGGCTACCTCCCGCCCTCCACTCTAACCACTAGGCTACCTCCCGCTCCACTCTAACCACTAGGCTACCCTCCCGCCCCTCCACTCTAACCACTAGGCTACCCTCCCGCCCTCCACTCTAACCACTAGGCTACCTCCCGCCCTCCACTCTAACCACTAGGCTAACCTCCCGCCTCTATATTTCTAACCACTAGGCTACCCTCCCGCCTCCACTCTAACCACTAGGCTACCCCTCCCGCCCCTCCACTCTAACCACTAGGCTACCTCCCGCCCCTCCACTCTAACCACTAGGCTACCCTCCCGCCCCTCCACTCTAACCACTAGGCTACCTCCCGCCTCCACTCTAACCACTAGGCTACCCTCCCGCCCCTCCACTCTAACCACTAGGCTACCTGCCGCCCCTCCACTCTAACCACTAGGCTACCCTCCCGCCCCTCCACTCTAACCACTAGGCTCCCTGCGCCTCTATACTCTAACCACTAGGCTACCCTCCCGCCCCTCCACTCTAACCACTAGGCTACCTGCCGCCTCTATACTCTAACCACAAGGCTACCTGCCACCCCTCCACTCTAACCACTAGGCTACCCTCCCGCCCCTCTACTCTAACCACTAGGCTACCCTCCCGCCCTCCACTCTAACCACTAGGCTACTCCTCCCGCCTCCACTCTAACCACTAGGCTACCTCCCGCCCTCCACTCTAACCACTAGGCTACCCTCCCGCCCCTCCACTCTAACCACTAGGCTACCCTCCCGCCCCTATACTCTAACCACTAGGCTACCCTCCCGCCCCTCCACTCTAACCACTAGGCTACCCTCCCGCCCTCCACTCTAACCACTAGGCTACCTGCCCCCTCTATATTTCTAACCACTAGGCTACCTCCCGCCCCTCCACTCTAACCACTAGGCTACCTCCCGCCTCTACTCTAACCACTAGGCTACCCTCCCGCCTCCACTCTAACCACTAGGCTACCCCTCCCGCCCCTCCACTCCTAACCACTAGGCTACCCTCCCGCCCCTCCACTCTAACCACTAGGCTACCCTCCCGCCCCTACTCTAACCACTAGGCTACCCTCCCGCCCTCCATCTAACCACTAGGCTACCCTCCCGCCCTCCACTCTAACCACTAGGCTACCCTCCCGCCCCTCCACTCTAACCACTAGGCTACCTCCCGCCCCTCCACTCTAACCACTAGGCTACCCTCCCGCCCCTCCACTCTAACCACTAGGCTACCCTCCCGCCTCCACTCTAACCACTAGGCTACCCTCCCGCCCTCCACTCTAACCACTAGGCTACCTGCCGCCTATACTCTAACCACTAGGCTACCTCCGCCTCCACTCTAACCACTAGGCTACCCTCCCGCCTCCACTCTAACCACTAGGCTACCCTCCCGCTAACCCTCCACTCTAACCACTAGGCTACCTGCCGCCTCCACTCTAACCACTAGGCTACCCTCCCGCCCCTCCACTCTAACCACTAGGCTACCCTCCCGCCTCCACTCTAACCACTAGGCTACCCTCCCGCCCCTCCACTCTAACCACTAGGCTACCTGCCGCCTCCACTCTAACCACTAGGCTACCCTCCCGCCCTCCACTCTAACCACTAGGCTACCTGCCGCCCTCCACTCTAACCACTAGGCTACCCTCCCGCCCTCCACTCTAACCACTAGGCTACCCTCCCGCCCTCCACTCTAACCACTAGGCTACCCTCCCGCCTCCACTCTAACCACTAGGCTACCCTAGGCCTGCCCTCTATACTCTAACCACTAGGCTACCCTCCCTCCCCTCCACTCTAACCACTAGGCTACCTGCCGCCTCTATACTCTAACCACTAGGCTACCTCCCGCCTCCACTCTAACCACTAGGCTACCTCCCGCCCTCCACTCTAACCACTAGGCTACCTGCCGCTACTCTAACCACTAGGCTACCCTCCCCTCCACTCTAACCACTAGGCTACCCTCCCGCCCCTCCACTCTAACCACTAGGCTACCTCCCGCCCTCCACTCTAACCACTAGGCTACCCCTGCCCCTCCACTCTAACCACTAGGCTACCTCCCGCCCCTCCACTCTAACCACTAGGCTACCCTCCCGCCCTCCACTCTAACCACTAGGCTACCTCCCGCCTCCACTCTAACCACTAGGCTACCCTCCCACCCTCCACTCTAACCACTAGGCTACCCTCCCGCCTCCACTCTAACCACTAGGCTAACCACTAGGCTACCTGCCGCCCTATACTCTAACCACTAGGCTACCCTCCCGCCCCTCCACTCTAACCACTAGGCTACCCTCCCGCCGCCTCCACTCTAACCACTAGGCTACCTCCCGCCTCCACTCTAACCACTAGGCTACCCTCCCGCCCCTCCACTCTAACCACTAGGCTACCTCCCGCCTCCACTCTAACCACTAGGCTACCTCCCCTCTCCACTCTAACCACTAGGCTACCCTCCCGCCCCTCCACTCTAACCACTAGGCTACCCTCCCGCCCTCCACTCTAACCACTAGGCTACCTCCCGCCCCTCCACTCTAACCACTAGGCTACCTCCCGCCCCTCCACTCTAACCACTAGGCTACCTCCCGCCCTCCACTCTAACCACTAGGCTACCCTCCCGCCCTCCACTCTAACCACTAGGCTACCCTCCCGCCTCCACTCTAACCACTAGGCTACCTCCCGCCCTCCACTCTAACCACTAGGCTACCTCCCGCCCCTCCACTCTAACCACTAGGCTACCTGCCGCTCTGTACTCTAACCACTAGGCTACCCTCCCGCCCCTCCACTCTAACCACTAGGCTACCTGCCGCCTCTATACTCTAACCACTAGGCTACCCTCCCGCCCCTCCACTCTAACCACTAGGCTACCTGCCGCCTCTGTACTCTAACCACTAGGCTACCTCCCGCCCCTCCACTCTAACCACTAGGCTACCCCCCCCCCCTCCACTCTAACCACTAGGCTACCTCCCGCCTCCCTACTCTAACCACTAGGCTACCCTCCCGCCCCTCCACTCTAACCACTAGGCTACCTGCCGCCTCTCCACTCTAACCACTAGGCTACCCTCCCGCCCCTCCACTCTAACCACTAGGCTACCTCCCGCCTCCACTCTAACCACTAGGCTACCCTCCCGCCCCTCCACTCTAACCACTAGGCTAACCCTCCCCTCCACTCTAACCACTAGGCTACCTGCCGCCCTCCACTCTAACCACTAGGCTACCCTCCCGCCCCTCCACTCTAACCACTAGGCTACCCTCCCGCCTCTACTCTAACCACTAGGCTACCCTCCCGCCCTCCACTCTAACCACTAGGCTACCCTCCCGCCCTCCACTCTAACCACTAGGCTACCTGCCGCCTCCACTCTAACCACTAGGCTACCCTCCCGCCCCTCCACTCTAACCACTAGGCTACCTGCCGCCCCCTATACTCTAACCACTAGGCTACCCTCCCGCCTCCACTCTAACCACTAGGCTACCTCCCGCCGCTCCACTCTAACCACTAGGCTACCTGCCCCCTCCACTCTAACCACTAGGCTACCCTCCCGCCCTCCACTCTAACCACTAGGCTACCCTCCCGCCCTCCACTCTAACCACTAGGCTACCCTCCCGCCCTCCACTCTAACCACTAGGCTACCTGCCGCTCTATACTCTAACCACTAGGCTACCCTCCCGCCCCTCCACTCTAACCACTAGGCTACCCTCCCGCCCTACTCTAACCACTAGGCTACCCTCCCGCCCTCCACTCTAACCACTAGGCTACCTCCCGCCCCTCCACTCTAACCACTAGGCTACCCTCCCGCCTCTCCACTCTAACCACTAGGCTACCCTCCCGCCTCCACTCTAACCACTAGGCTACCTCCCGCCCTCCACTCTAACCACTAGGCTACTTAACCTCCCGCCCCTCCACTCTAACCACTAGGCTACCTCCCGCCCTCCACTCTAACCACTAGGCTACCCTCCCGCCCTCCACTCTAACCACTAGGCTACCTGCCGCCTCTCCACTCTAACCACTAGGCTACCCTCCCGCCTCCACTCTAACCACTAGGCTACCTCCCGCCTATACTCTAACCACTAGGCTACCCTCCCGCCCCTCCACTCTAACCACTAGGCTACCTGCCGCCCCTCCACTCTAACCACTAGGCTACCTCCCGCCCTCCACTCTAACCACTAGGCTACCCTCCCGCCCTCCACTCTAACCACTAGGCTACCCTCCCCGCCTCCACTCTAACCACTAGGCTACCTCCCGCCCCTCCACTCTAACCACTAGGCTACCCTCCCGCCCTCCACTCTAACCACTAGGCTACCTGCCGCCTCTATACTCTAACCACTAGGCTACCCTCCGCCCCTCCACTCTAACCACTAGGCTACCCTCCCGCCCTCCACTCTAACCACTAGGCTACCCTCCCGCCCTCCACTCTAACCACTAGGCTACCCTCCCGCCCCTCCACTCTAACCACTAGGCTACCCTCCCGCCCCTCCACTCTAACCACTAGGCTACCTCCCGCCCCTCCACTCTAACCACTAGGCTACCCTCCCGCCTCCACTCTAACCACTAGGCTACCTGCCGCTCTCTACTCTAACCACTAGGCTACCTGCCACCCCTCCACTCTAACCACTAGGCTACCCTCCCGCCCCTCTACTCTAACCACTAGGCTACCCTCCCGCCCCTCCACTCTAACCACTAGGCTACCTGCCGCCTCTATACTCTAACCACTAGGCTACCCTCCCGCCCCTCCACTCTAACCACTAGGCTACCTGCCGCCTCTATACTCTAACCACTAGGCTACCCTCCCGCCCCTCCACTCTAACCACTAGGCTACCCTCCCGCCCCTCCACTCTAACCACTAGGCTACCTCCCGCCCCCTATACTCTAACCACTAGGCTACCCTCCCGCCCCTCCACTCTAACCACTAGGCTACCTGCCGCCTCTATACTCTAACCACTAGGCTACCCTCCCGCCCCTCCACTCTAACCACTAGGCTACCTGCCGCCTCTATACTCTAACCACAAGGCTACCTGTCACCCCTCCACTCTAACCACTAGGCTACCCTCCCGCCCCTCCACTCTAACCACTAGGCTACCCTCCCGCCCCTCCACTCTAACCACTAGGCTACCCTCCCGCCCCTCCACTCTAACCACTAGGCTACCCTCCCGCCCCTCCACTCTAACCACTAGGCTACCTGCCGCCTCTATACTCTAACCACTAGGCTACCCTCCCGCCCCTCCACTCTAACCACTAGGCTACCCTCCCGCCCCTCCACTCTAACCACTAGGCTACCCTCCCGCCTCCATACTCTAACCACTAGGCTACCCTCCCCCGCCTCCACTCTAACCACTAGGCTACCCTGCCGCCCTACTCTAACCACTAGGCTACCTCCCCCCTCCACTCTAACCACTAGGCTACCCTCCCGCCCTCTACTCTAACCACTAGGCTACCCTCCCGCCCTCCACTCTAACCACTAGGCTACCCTCCCGCCTCTATACTCTAACCACTAGGCTACCCTCCCGCCTCCACTCTAACCACTAGGCTACCTCCCGCCCCTCTACTCTAACCACTAGGCTACCCTCCCGCCCCTCCACTCTAACCACTAGGCTACCTCCCGCCTCCACTCTAACCACTAGGCTACCTGCCGCCCTCCACTCTAACCACTAGGCTACCCTCCCGCCCTCCACTCTAACCACTAGGCTACCTCCCGCCCTCTACTCTAACCACTAGGCTACCCTCCCGCCTCCACTCTAACCACTAGGCTACCTGCCGCCCTATACTCTAACCACTAGGCTACCTCCCGCCCCTCCACTCTAACCACTAGGGCTACCCTCCCGCCCCTCCACTCTAACCACTAGGCTACCCTCCCGCCCCTCCACTCTAACCACTAGGCTACCCTCCCGCCCCTCCACTCTAACCACTAGGCTACCTGCCGCCTCCACTCTAACCACTAGGCTACCCTCCCGCCCCTCCACTCTAACCCCTAGGCTACCTGCCGCCCTCCACTCTAACCACTAGGCTACCCTCCCGCCCCTCCACTCTAACCACTAGGCTACCCTCCCGCCCCTCCACTCTAACCACTAGGCTACCTGCCGCCTCTATACTCTAACCACTAGGCTACCCTCCCGCCCCTCCACTCTAACCACTAGGCTACCCTCCCGCCCCTCTACTCTAACCACTAGGCTACCCTCCCGCCCCTCCACTCTAACCACTAGGCTACCCTCCCGCCCCTCCACTCTAACCACTAGGCTACCTGCCGCCTCTGTACTCTAACCACTAGGCTACCCTCCCGCCCCCTCCACTCTAACCACTAGGCTACCTGCCGCCTCTATACTCTAACCACTAGGCTACCCTCCCGCCCCTCCACTCTAACCACTAGGCTACCTGCCGCCTCTATACTCTAACCACTAGGCTACCTGCCACCCCTCCACTCTAACCACTAGGCTACCCTCCCGCCCCTCTACTCTAACCACTAGGCTACCCTCCCGCCCCTCCACTCTAACCACTAGGCTACCCTCCCGCCCCTCCACTCTAACCACTAGGCTACCTGCCGCCTCTATACTCTAACCACTAGGCTACCTGCCCCCCCTCCACTCTAACCACTAGGCTACCCTCCCGCCCCTCTACTCTAACCACTAGGCTACCCTCCCGCCCCTCCACTCTAACCACTAGGCTACCTGCCGCCTCTATACTCTAACCACTAGGCTACCCTCCCGCCCCTCCACTCTAACCACTAGGCTACCCTCCCGCCCCTCTACTCTAACCACTAGGCTACCCTCCCGCCCTCCACTCTAACCACTAGGCTACCCTCCCGCCTCTACTCTAACCACTAGGCTACCTCCCGCCCCTCCCACTTCTAACCACTAGGCTACCTCCCGCCCCTCCACTCTAACCACTAGGCTACCTGCCGCCTGTACTTCTAACCACTAGGCTACCCTCCCGCCTCCACTCTAACCACTAGGCTACCTGCCGCCTCTATACTCTAACCACCAGGCTACCCTCCCGCCCTCCACTCTAACCACTAGGCTACCTGCCGCCCTATACTTCTAACCACTAGGCTACCTGCCACCCTCCACTCTAACCACTAGGCTACCCTCCCCCCCTCTACTCTAACCACTAGGCTACCCTCCCGCCCCACCACTCTAACCACTAGGCTACCCTCCCGCCCTCCACTCTAACCACTAGGCTACCTGCCCCTCCACTCTCTGTACTCTAACCACTAGGCTACCTCCCGCCCCTCCACTCTAACCACTAGGCTACCTCCCGCCTCTATACTCTAACCACTAGGCTACCTGCCGCCCCTCCACTCTAACCACTAGGCTACCTCCCGCCCCTCCACTCTAACCACTAGGCTACCTGCCGCCTCCCATACTCTAACCACTAGGCTACCCTGCCGCCCCTCCACTCTAACCACTAGGCTACCCTGCCGCCCTCCACTCTAACCACTAGGCTACCCTGCCGCCCTCCACTCTAACCACTAGGCTACCCTGCCGCCCTCCACTCTAACCACTAGGCTACCCTGCCGCCCTCCACTCTAACCACTAGGCTACCCTCCTGCCCCTCCACTCTAACCACTAGGCTACCCTGCCGCCCCTCCACTCTAACCACTAGGCTACCCTCCCGCCCTCCACTCTAACCACTAGGCTACCCTGCCGCCCTCCACTCTAACCACTAGGCTACCCTCCCGCCCTCCACTCTAACCACTAGGCTACCCTGCCGCACCTCCACTCTAACCACTAGGCTACCCTGCCGCCCTCCACTCTAACCACTAGGCTACCCTGCCGCCCTCCACTCTAAACCACTAGGCTACCCTGCCGCCCTCCACTCTAACCACTAGGCTACCCTCCCGCCCTCCACTCTAACCACTAGGCTACCCTGCCGCCCTCCACTCTAACCACTAGGCTACCCTGCCGCCCTCCACTCTAACCACTAGGCTACCCTGCCGCCTCCACTCTAACCACTAGGCTACCCTGCCGCCCTCCACTCTAACCACTAGGCTACCCTGCCGCCCTCCACTCTAACCACTAGGCTACCCTGCCGCCCCTCCACTCTAACCACTAGGCTACCCTGCCGCCCCACTCTAACCACTAGGCTACCCTGCCGCCCCTCCACTCTAACCACTAGGCTACCCTCCCGCCCTCCACTCTAACCACTAGGCTACCTCCCGCCCTCCACCCTAACCACTAGGCTACCCTGCCGCCTCCACTCTAACCACTAGGCTACCTCCCGCCCCTCCACTCTAACCACTAGGCTACCCTCCCGCCCCTCCACTCTAACCACTAGGCTACCCTCCCGCCCTCCACTCTAACCACTAGGCTACCTGCCGCCTCTATACTCTAACCACTAGGCTACCCTCCCGCCCTCCACTCTAACCACTAGGCTACCCTCCCGCCCTATACTCTAACCACTAGGCTACCCTCCCGCCCTCCACTCTAACCACTAGGCTACCTGCCGCCCTCCACTCTAACCACTAGGCTACCTGCCACCCCTCCACTCTAACCACTAGGCTACCCTGCCGCCCCTCCACTCTAACCACTAGGCTACCCTGCCGCCTCCACTTCTAACCACTAGGCTACCCTGCCGCCTCCACTCTAACCACTAGGCTACCCTGCCGCCCTCCACTCTAACCACTAGGCTACCCTGCCGCCCTCCACTCTAACCACTAGGCTACCCTGCCGCCCTCCACTCTAACCACTAGGCTACCCTCCCGCCCTCCACTCTAACCACTAGGCTACCCTGCCGCCCTCCACTCTAACCACTAGGCTACCCTGCCGCCCTCCACTTCTAACCACTAGGCTACCCTGCCGCCCTCCACTCTAACCACTAGGCTACCCTGCCGCCCTCCACTCTAACCACTAGGCTACCCTGCCGCCCTCCACTCTAAACCACTAGGCTACCCTGCCGCCCTCCACTCTAACCACTAGGCTACCCTGCCGCCCCTCCACTCTAACCACTAGGCTACCCTGCCCCCTCCACTCTAACCACTAGGCTACCCTCCCGCCCCTCCACTCTAACCACTAGGCTACCTGCCGCCCTCTATACTCTAACCACTAGGCTACCCTCCCGCCCTCCACTCTAACCACTAGGCTACCCTGCCACCCCTCCACTCTAACCACTAGGCTACCCTGCCGCCCTCCACTCTAACCACTAGGCTACCCTGCCGCCCTCCACTCTAACCACTAGGCTACCCTGCCGCCCCTCCACTCTAACCACTAGGCTACCCTGCCGCCTCCACTTCTAACCACTAGGCTACCCTGCCGCCCTCCACTCTAAACCACTAGGCTACCCTGCCGCCCCTCCACTCTAACCACTAGGCTACCTGAAACCATCCCCCTCCACTCTAACCACTAGGCTACCCTGCCGCCCCCTCTCCACTCTAACCACTAGGCTACCCTGCCGCCCCTCCACTCTAACCACTAGGCTACCCTGCAGCCCCTCCACTCTAACCACTAGGCTACCCTGCAGCCCCTCCACTCTAACCACTAGGCTACCCTGCAGCCCCTCCACTCTAACCACTAGGCTACCCTCCCGCCCCTCCACTCTAACCACTAGGCTACCCTCCCGCCCCTCCACTCTAACCACTAGGCTACCCTGCCGCCCCTCCACTCTAACCACTAGGCGACCTGCTACCTTGAACGGTTTCGGCAAGAATAAGGGTTTTTATTTTCAAGACTCAACCTCCCAATCTGACCTCATTCTAAACTTCAATTTACGTTCACTTGGTATGAAACCCTGCTTAAAGTGAGCAATTTAAAAAAAAATCATAAAAATATAATAAGTCTAGTCCATGGTCTCCTATGAGCATTTTCCGTTGTGTTCATTCATGTTTAGATTTCATCATTAGCTACCCTGAAACCATCTACCTTCCCAGAGGCATTTTCCCAAATGGTTCTGGACCATGTGAAGGCAGAGCTACAGAGGAGACAGCAGGTAGGTATAACACTGGAGAAGGTTCTGGACCAGGTGAAGGCAGAGCTACTGTAGAGAGACATAACCCACTGTAGAGACATAACCCACTGTAGAGACATAACCCACTGTAGAGACATAACCCACTGTAGAGACATAACCCACTGTAGAGACATAACCCACTGTAGAGACATAACCCACTGTATAGAGACATAACCCACTGTAGAGACATAACCCACTGTAGAGACATAACCCACTGTAGAGAGACATAACCCACTGTATAGAGACATAACCCACTGTAGAGAGACATAACCCACTGTAGAGAGACATAACCCACTGTAACCCACTGAGAGACTGTAGGGAGACATAACCCATAACCCACTGTATAGAGACATAACCCACTGTATAGAGACATAACCCACTGTATAGAGACATAACCCACTGTAGAGACATAACCCACTGTATAGACATAACCCACTGTAGAGACATAACCCACTGTAGAGAGACATAACCCACTGTAGAGAGACATAACCCACTGTAGAGAGACATAACCCACTGTATAGAGACATAACCCACTGTAGAGAGACATAACCCACTGTATAGAGACATAACCCACTGTAGAGACATAACCCACTGTAGAGACATAACCCACTGTAGAGAGACATAACCCACTGTAGAGACATAACCCACTGTAGAGAGACATAACCCACTATAGAGACATAACCCACTGTAGAGACATAACCCACTGTAGAGAGACATAACCCACTGTAGAGAGACATAACCCACTGTAGAGACATAACCCACTGTAGAGACATAACCCACTGTAGAGAGACATAACCCACTGTAGAGACATAACCCACTGTAGAGAGACATAACCCACTGTAGAGACATAACCCACTGTAGAGACATAACCCACTGTAGAGAGACATAACCCACTGTATAGAGACATAACCCACTGTATAGAGACATAACCCACTGTAGAGACATAACCCACTGTAGAGAGACATAACCCACTGTAGAGACATAACCCACTGTAGAGAGACATAACCCACTGTAGAGACATAACCCACTGTATAGAGACATAACCCACTGTAGAGAGACATAACCCACTGTAGAGACATAACCCACTGTAGAGACATAACCCACTGTAGAGACATAACCCACTGTAGAGACATAACCCACTGTATAGAGACATAACCCACTGTAGAGACATAACCCACTGTAGAGACATAACCCACTGTATAGAGACATAACCCACTGTAGAGAGACATAACCCACTGTAGAGACATAACCCACTGTATAGAGACATAACCCACTGTAGAGATGTAACCCACTGTATAGAGACATAACCCACTGTATAGAGACATAACCCACTGTAGAGACATAACCCACTGTATAGAGACATAACCCACTGTATAGAGACATAACATAACCCACTGTAGAGACATAACCCACTGTAGAGAGATAGAGACATAACCCACTGTAGAACGTAACCCACTGTAGAGACATAACCTAACCCACTGTACCCTGAGACATAACTAGAGAGACATAACTGTAGAGAGAGACCCACTGTAGAGACATAACCCACTGTATAGAGACATAACCCACTGTAGAGACATAACCCACTGTAGAGACATAACCCACTGTATAGAGACATAACCCACTGTAGAGACATACCCACTGAGAGACATAACCTGTAGAGACACCACTGTATAGAGACATAACCCACTGTAGAGACATAACCCCTGTTAGAGACGTAACCCACTGTATAGAGACATAACCCACTGTAGAGACATAACCCACTGTAGAGACATAACCCACTGTAGAGACATAACCCACTGTAGAGACATAACCCACTGTATAGAGACATAACCCACTGTATAGAGACATAACCCACTGTAGAGACATAACCCACTGTATAGAGACATAACCCACTGTATAGAGACATAACCCACTGTAGAGACATAACCCACTGTAGAGACATAACCCACTGTAGAGACATAACCCACTGTAGAGACATAACCCACTGTAGAGAGACATAACCCACTGTAGAGAGATAACCCAGAGAGACATAACCCACTATAGAGACATAACCCACTGTAGAGACATAACCCACTGTAGAGACATAACCCACTGTAGAGAGACGTAACCCACTGTATAGAGACTAAAGAGATAACCCACTGTAGAGACATAACACACTGTAGAGACATAACCCACTGTAGAGAGACGTAACCCACTGTAGAGAGACATAACCCACTAAAGAGATGTAACCCACTGTATAGAGACATAACATAAAGACCCACTGTAGAGACATAACCCACTGTAGAGACATAACCCACTGTAGAGAGACATAACCCACTGTAGAAGAGTAACCCACTGTATAGAGACATAACCCACTAAAGAGATGTAACCCACTGAGAGACATAACCCACTGTAGAGACATAACCCAGAGACATAACCCACTGTAACCCACTGTAGAGACTGTATAGAGACATAACCCACTAAAGAGATGTAACCCACTGTAGAGACATAACCCACTGTAGAGACATAACCCACTGTAGAGAGACATAACCCACTGTAGAGAGACATAACCCACTGTAGAGAGACTGTAACCCACTGTAGAGAGACATAACCCACTGTAGAGAGACATAACCCACTGTAGAGAGACGTAACCCACTGTAGAGAGACATAACCCACTGTAGAGAGACGTAACCCACTGTAGAGAGACATAACCCACTGTAGAGACATAACCCACTGTATAGAGACATAACCCACTGTAGAGAGACATAACCCACTGTATAGAGACATAACCCACTGTAGAGACATAACCCACTGTAGAGAGACATAACCCACTGTATAGAGACGTAACCCACTGTAGAGAGACATAACCCATAAGCATAAGTAAACTAAATACAATTAACAATGGATGTGTGTAGTCAGTAATCAGTAGTGTAAGTGATTGGTCGCGGGGTGTTGAAAGGTGCCAACACAAACAAACAAAAACAGGTACAAAAATGCCATGACCAAAATCTATCAGTGTCTCCATGGAGAGAGTCTCCCCAATGGCTGGGGAAGAGGTGTATTTATCCTGGGACACACCCAGGCCCAGGTGTGTCTGCATGGAGAGAGTCTCCCCCAATGGCTGGGGGAAGAGGTGTATTCATCCTGAGACACACCCAGGCCCAGGTGCGTCTGCATGGAGAGAGTCTCCCAATGGCTGGGGGAAGAGGTGTATTCATCCTGAGACACACCCAGGCCCAGGTGCGTCTGCATGGAGAGAGTCTCCCCAATGGCTGGGGGAAGAGGTGTATTCATCCTGAGACACACCCAGGCCCAGGTGCGTCTGCATGGAGAGAGTCTCCCCAATGGCTGGGGGAAGAGGTGTATTCATCCTGAGACACACCCAGGCCCAGGTGCGTCTGCATGGAGAGAGTCTCCCCAATGGCTGGGGAAGAGGTGTATTCATCCTGGGACACACCCAGGCCCAGGTGCGTCTGCATGGAGAGAGTCTCCCAATGGCTGGGGGAAGAGGTGACTCCTCAATGGCTGGGGGAAGAGGTTCACCCAGGCCCAGGTGCGTCTCCTGGGACACATCCTGAGACACACCCAGGCCCAGGTGCGTCTGCATGGAGAGAGTCTCCCCAATGGCTGGGGGAAGAGGTGTATTCAGACACACCCAGGCCCAGGTGCGTCTGCATGGAGAGAGTCTCCCCAATGGCTGTATTCATCCTGGGACACAAGCATGAGAGGTGTATGGGGGAAGAGGGTGTATTTTCCTGTATATCCTGTGGGGGGACACACCCAGGCCCAGGTGCGTCTGCATGGAGAGAGTCTCCCCAATGGCTGGGGGAAGGCCCAGGTGTCTGCATGGAGAGAGTCTCCTGTATTCATCCTGGACACACCCAGGCCCAGGTGCGTCTGCATGGAGAGAGTCTCCCCAATGGCTGGGGGAAGAGGTGTATTCATCCTGGGACACCCAGGCCCAGGTGTGTCTGCATGGAGAGAGTCTCCCCAATGGCTGGGGAAGAGGTGTATTCATCCTGGGACACACCCGAGCCCAGGTGTGTCTGCATGGAGAGTCTCCCCAATGGCTGGGGGAAGAGGTGTATTTATCCTGGGACACACCCAGGCCCAGGTGCGTCTGCATGGAGAGAGTCTCCCCAATGGCTGGAGGGAGAGGTGTATTCATCCTGGGACACACCCAGGCCCAGGTGTGTCTGCATGGAGAGAGTCTCCTCAATGGCTGGGGGAAGAGGTGTATTCATCCTGGGACACACCGAGCCCAGACGTGTCCCATTTTGCTGACGACACCTCCCGGCTCCGCCCACTGACATACTATTAAGGAAAACAAGAGCCAAGAGAAAGAATTCGGCAGACAGAGTGGGAGGGTCGTCACGGGTTATAAAATATCTCTATGTTTTTTTTTATATCCAGCATGAAAAAAGAGACTGAACATTTGTCAATACAATCTCACTTTACATAGATGTTGTAACCCTCTACATACTAAGCCCTGTCTAAGCCTTGTCTAAGTACTTTCTATGTCCCGTCTCAGTCCTGTCTAAGTCCTGTCTAAACCTTGTCTAAGTCCTGTCTAAGTCCTGTCTAAGCCGGGGGAGGGGGTTCTACTAAGCTATATGGAATTGTTTTAAGGTAAGTGATTAACAAGGTCGTACCAAGGAAAATGTAGCTACCTCTTTGGGCTAGGCGTGCAGCAAGCGCCCCACCTCGACAACATCCAGTGAAATTGCAGTGTGCGAAATATCAAATTCATAATATTAGACATTCATGAAAATACAAGTGTCTTACATCACTTAAAAGCTTAACTTCTTGTTAATAACTTACCTTTGAAGATCTTCCTCTGTTTGCAATAAAAAGGGTCCCAGCTACATCACAAATTGTTGTTTTGTTCGATAATGTCCTTCTTTATATCCCAAAACAGTCAGTTTAGTCCCTCGTTCAAATGCATACAAAGGAATCCCGAAAGTTACCAATAAACTTCGCCCAAACAAGTCAAACAATGTTTCTAATCAATCCTCAGGTACCCTGATATGTAAATAAGCGATACAATGTAAGATGGAGAACAGTATGTTCATTACCGGAGATAAATAACGAGGTGTACACCGACGCGCACCACAAGACTACAGCCTAAAATGGGAGCCATTTACAAAAACTACAAACTACAAACTACAAACTCCATTCACATTCCTATTGAAAGCCATTATTATGAGTGGTGAGCTCAAAAAATATATATTCCCGGATGGATTCTCCTCGGGTTTTCGCCTGCTCTATCAGTCCTGTTACACTCACAGACATTATTTTAACAGTTATGGAAACTTTAGAGTGTTTTCTATCCAATACTACCAATTATACGCATATCCTAGCTTCCGGGCCTGAGTAACAGGAGGTTGACTTTGGGCATCTCATTCATCCAAACTTCTGAATACTGCCCCCGATCCATAAGACATTATAAGACCCATGAAATACAATAAAATTATATGTAAAAATGATTTGATAACATTTTTTATTTGTCCTTACTGCTATTAGCCCATAGAAACACATTGAATAACAGAGAGTCCTTACTGCTATTAGAAACACATTGTCACGCCCCTGGTCAAAGTATTTTGTATTTATCTTCATGTATTGGGTCAGGCCAGGGTGTGGCATGGGGTTTTTGTATTGTGGTGTGTTTGTCTTGGGGTTTTGGTGGTGGTATTGGGATTGTAGCTTAGTGGGTTATCTAGCAAAGTCTATGGCTGTCTGGAGTGGTTCTCAATCAGAGGCAGGTGTTTATCGTTGTCTCTGATTGGGAACCATATTTAGGCTGCCATATTCTTTGAGTTTGTCGTGGGTGATTGTCCTTAGTGTCCTTGTTCCTGTCTGTGTTAGTTTTCACTAGTATAGGCTGTTTCGGTTTTCGTTACGTTCTTTGTTTGTAGTGTTTGTATTTTAGATTCGTGTTACGTTTTTGTTCATTAAACATGGATCGCAATCTACATGCTGCGTTTTGGTCCGACTCTCCTTCACCAAAAGAGAACCGTTACAGAATCACCCACCCTAACCGGACCAAGCAGCGTGTCAACAGGCAGGAGCAGCCCAAAGAGGAGATGAGTATTAAGGATTTCTGGACATGGGAGGAAATCCTCGATGGGGAGAGGACCCTGGGCTAAACCAGGGGAGTGTAGCCGCCCAAAGGTGCAGCAGGAGAAGAGGCAACAGGAGCAGCCCAAAGAGGAGGACGAACTGGATGGTGAAGGACCTTGGGCTCAGCCTGAGAATATTGCCGCCACAAGGAAGAACTGGAGGCGAAGAAAGCGGGAGAGGCGCTGGTATGATGAGGCAGCACGGCGACGCGGATGGAAGCCTGAGAGTCAGCCCCAAAACGTCTTGGGGGGTTCAGGGAGAGTGTGGCAGAGTCAGGAGTCAGACTTGAGCCAACTCTCCCTGTTTATCGTGAGGAGCCAAGGAGGTGTTGGAGGTGAGCGAAGCAGAGACTGTGAAGGAGTTAATGGGGAAATTGGAGGAGAGAGAAATGAGGGAGTTTCTGTGTTGGTGCTTTTTGCATGGAATTCGCCCGACGGAACGTGTCGGAGATTTGATGGCACCTGGGTCAGCGCTCCATACTCGCCCTGAGGTGCGTGTTAGTCGGCTGGTGAAGTTTGTGCCAGTCTCACGCATCAGGCCTCCTGTGCACATCCCTAGCCTTGCACGTCCTGTGCCAGCACTGCTCTCAAGATCTCCAGTACGCTTCACGGTCTAGCCCATCCTGTGCCACCTCCACACACCAGCCCTCCGGTAGCAGCTCCCCGCACCAGGCTTCCTGTGCGTGTCCTCGGTCCAGTACCACCAGTACCAGCACCACGCATCAAGCCTACAGTGCGCTTCGCCTCCAGCGCTGTCGGAGCCTTTCTCATCTCCTGCGCTGCCGGAGTCTCCCGCCTGTTCAGCGCAGCCAGAGCCTTCCTCCTCTACAGCGCTGCTGGAGTCTCCTGCCTGTTTAGCGCTGCCAGAGCTTTCCTCCTCTACAGCGCTGCTGGAGTCTCCTGCCTGTTCAGCGCAGCCAGAGCTGCCAGTCTGCATGGAGCAGCCAGAGCTGTCAGTCTGCAGGGAGCAGCCAGAGCTGCCAGTCTACATGGAGCAGTCAGAGCTGGCAGCCTGCATGGAGCAGCCAGAGCTGCCAGCCTGCATGGAGCAGTCAGAGCTGTCAGTCTGCATGAAGCAGCCAGAACTGTCAGTCTGCATGAAGCAGCCAGAGCTGCCAGTCTGCAAGGAGCTGCCAGTCTGCAAGGAGCTGCCAGTCTGCAAGGTGCTGCCAGCCTGCATGGAGCAGCCAGAGCTGCCAGCCTGCATGGAGCAGTCAGAGCTGTCAGCCTGCATGGAGCAGCCAGAGCTGCCAGCCTGCATGGAGCAGCCAGAGCTGCCAGCCTGCATGGAGCAGTCAGAGCTGTCAGTCTGCATGGAGCAGCCAGAGCTGCCAGTCTACATGGAGCAGCCAGAGCTGTCAGTCTGCATGGAGCAGCTAGAGCTGTCAGTCTGCAAGGAGCTGCCAGTCTGCAAGGAGCTGCCAGTCTGCAAGATGCTGCCAGCCTGCATGGAGCGGCCAGAGCTGCCAGCCTGCATGGAGCAGTCAGAGCTGTCAGTCTGCATGGAGCAGTCAGAGCTGTCAGTCTGCATGGAGCAGTCAGGAGCTGTCAGTCTGCATGAAGCAGCCAGAGATGTCAGTCTGCATGAAGCAGCCAGAGCTGCCAGTCTGCAAGGAGCTGCCAGTCTGCAAGGAGCTGCCAGTCTGCAAGGAGCTGCCAGTCTGCAAGGAGCTGTCAGTCTGCAAGGAGCTGCCAGTCTGCACGGAGCCGCCAGAGCTGTCAGCTTGCCAGGAGCAGCCAGATCTTTCAGTCTGCCAGGATCCGCCAGTCAACCAGACTCTTCCAGATCCGCCAGTCAGCCGGGATCTGCCAGAACTGCCAGGCGGCCAGGATCTGCCAGTCAGCCAGGATCTGCCAGTCAGCCAGGATCTGCTGAAACCACCAGCCAGCCAGGATCTGGTAGATCTATCCTGAGCTTCCTCTCACTCCCGAGCTTCCTCTCACTCCCGAGCTTCCTCTCACTCCCGAGGTTCCTCTCACTCCCGAGGTTCCTCTCACTCCCGAGCTTCCTCTCACTCCCGAGCTTTCTCTCCTCCCAAGCTTTCCTCAGTCCCGAGCTGCCTCAGTCCCGATCTGCTCCTCAGTCCAGTGGGGTTCTGGGTGAGGACCACTAGGCCATGGTCGGCGGCGAGGGTGGTCTATCCAGGGACGCGAGGAGAGGGGACTAAGACATTGACTGAGTGGGGTCCACGTCCTGCGCCGGAGCCGCCCCCCATGGACAGACGCCCACCCGGACCCTCCCTATTGTTTTGAGGTGCGTTCGGGAGTCCCGCACCTTAGGGGGGTTCTGTCACGCCCTGGTCGAAGTATTTTGTATTTATCTTTATGTATTGGGTCAGGCCAGGGTGTGGCATGGGGTTTTTGTATTGTGGTGTGTTTTGTCTTGGGGTTTTGTTGTTGGTATTGGGATTGTAGCTTAGTGGGGTATCTAGCAAAGTCTATGGCTGTCTGGGGTGGTTCTCAATCAGAGGCAGGTGTTTATCGTTGTCTCTGATTAGGAACCATATTTAGGCTGCCATATTCTTTGAGTTTGTCGTGGGTGATTGTCCTTAGTGTCTTTGTTCCTGTCGCTGTGTTTAGTTGTCAAGTATAGGCTGTTTCGGTTTTCGTTACGTTTATTGTTTTGTAGTGTTTGTGTTAATTCGTGTTTACGTTTGTTGATTAAACATGGATTGCAATCTACACGCTGCATTTTGGTCCGACTCTCCTTCACCACAAGAGAACCGTTACACACATTGAATAACAGATAGTCCTTACTGCTATTAGCCAATAGAAACACATTGAATAACAGATAGTACTTACTGCTATTAGCCCATAGAAACACATTGAATAACAGATAGTCCTTACTGCTATTAGCCCATAGAAACACATTGAATAACAGATAGTCCTTACTGCTATTAGAAACACATTGAATAACAGATAGTCCTTACTGCTATTAGCCCATAGAAACACATTGAATAACAGATAGTCCTTACTGCTATTAGCCCATAGAAACACATTGAATAACAGATAGTCCTTACTGCTATTAGAAACACATTGAATAACAGATAGTCCTTACTGCTATTAGCCCATAGAAACACATTGAATAACAGATAGTCCTTACTGCTATTAGAAACACATTGAATAACAGATAGTCCTTACTGCTATTAGCCCATAGAAACACATTGAATAACAGATAGTCCTTACTGCTATTAGCCCATAGAAACACATTGAATAACAGATAGTCCTTACTGCTATTAGCCCATAGAAACACATTGAATAACAGATAGTCCTTACTGCTATTAGCCCATAGAAACACATTGAATAACAGATAGTCCTTACTGCTATTAGCCCATAGAAACACATTGAATAACAGATAGTCCTTACTGCTATTAGCCCATAGAAACACATTGAATAACAGATAGTACTTACTGCTATTAGCCAATAGAAACACATTGAATAACAGATAGTCCTTACTGCTATTAGCCCATAGAAACACATTGAATAACAGATAGTCCTTACTGCTATTAGCCCATAGAAACACATTGAATAACAGATAGTCCTTACTGCTATTAGCCAATAGAAACACATTGAATAACAGATAGTCCTTATTGCTATTAGCCCATAGAAACACATTGAATAACAGATAGTCCTTACTGCTATTAGCCCATAGAAACACATTGAATAACAGATAGTCCTTACTGCTATTAGCCCATAGAAACACATTGAATAACAGATAGTACTTACTGCTATTAGCACATAGAAACACATTGAATAACAGATAGTCCTTACTGCTATTAGCCAATAGAAACACATTGAATAACAGATAGTCCTTACTGCTATTAGCCAATAGAAACACATTGAATAACAGATAGTACTTACTGCTATTAGCCCATAGAAACACATTGAATAACAGATAGTACTTACTGCTATTAGCCCATAGAAACACATTGAATAACAGATAGTACTTACTGCTATTAGCCAATAGAAACACATTGAATAACAGATAGTCCTTACTGCTATTAGCCCATAGAAACACATTGAATAACAGATAGTCCTTACTGCTATTAGCCCATAGAAACACATTGAATAACAGATAGTCCTTACTGCTATTAGCCAATAGAAACACATTGAATAACAGATAGTCCTTACTGCTATTAGCCCATAGAAACACATTGAATAACAGATAGTCCTTACTGCTATTAGCCCATAGAAACACATTGAATAACAGATAGTACTTACTGCTATTAGCCCATAGAAACACATTGAATAACAGATAGTACTTACTGCTATTAGCCCATAGAAACACATTGAATAACAGATAGTCCTTACTGCTATTAGCCAATAGAAACACATTGAATAACAGATAGTCCTTACTGCTATTAGCACATAGAAACACATTGAATAACAGATAGTCCTTACTGCTACTAGCCCATACAAACACATTGAATAACAGCTCGTCCTTACTGCTATTAGCCCATAGAAACACATTGAATAACAGATAGTCCTTACTGCTATTAGCCAATAGAAACACATTGAATAACAGATAGTCCTTACTGCTATTAGCCAATAGAAACACATTGAATAACAGATAGTCCTTACTGCTATTAGCCAATAGAAACACATTGAATAACAGATAGTCCTTACTGCTATTAGCCAATAGAAACACATTGAATAACAGATAGTCCTTACTGCTATTAGCCCATAGAAACACATTGAATAACAGATAGTCCTTACTGCTATTAGCACATAGAAACACATTGAATAACAGATAGTCCTTACTGCTATTAGAAACACATTGAATAACAGATAGTCCTTACTGCTATTAGAAACACATTGAATAACAGATAGTCCTTACTGCTATTAGAAACACATTGAATAACAGATAGTCCTTACTGCTATTAGCCAATAGAAACACATTGAATAACAGATAGTTCTTACTGCTATTAGCCAATAGAAACACATTGAATAACAGTTAGTCCTTACTGCTATTAGCCAATAGAAACACATTGAATAACAGATAGTCCTTACTGCTATTAGCCCATAGAAACACATTGAATAACAGATAGTCCTTACTGCTATTAGCCCATAGAAACACATTGAATAACAGATAGTCCTTACTGCTATTAGCCAATAGAAACACATTGAATAACAGATAGTCCTTACTGCTATTAGCCCATAGAAACACATTGAATAACAGATAGTACTTACTGCTATTAGCCAATAGAAACACATTGAATAACAGATAGTCCTTACTGCTATTAGCCAATAGAAACACATTGAATAACAGATAGTCCTTACTGCTATTAGCCAATAGAAACACATTGAATAACAGACAGTCCTTACTGCTATTAGCCAATAGAAACACATTGAATAACAGATAGTCCTTACTGCTATTAGCCAATAGAAACACATTGAATAACAGATAGTCCTTACTGCTATTAGCCAATAGAAACACATTGAATAACAGATAGTCCTTACTGCTATTAGCCAATAGAAACACATTGAATAACAGATAGTCCTTACTGCTATTAGCCAATAGAAACACATTGAATAACAGATAGTCCTTACTGCTATTAGCCAATAGAAACACATTGAATAACAGATAGTCCTTACTGCTATTAGCCCATAGAAACACATTGAATAACAGATAGTCCTTACTGCTATTAGCCCATAGAAACACATTGAATAACAGATAGTCCTTACTGCTATTAGAAACACATTGAATAACAGATAGTCCTTACTGCTATTAGAAACACATTGAATAACAGATAGTCCTTACTGCTATTAGCCAATAGAAACACATTGAATAACAGATAGTCCTTACTGCTATTAGCCCATAGAAACACATTGAATAACAGATAGTCCTTACTGCTATTAGCCAATAGAAACACATTGAATAACAGATAGTCCTTACTGCTATTAGCCAATAGAAACACATTGAATAACAGATAGTCCTTACTGCTATTAGCCAATAGAAACACATTGAATAACAGACAGTCCTTACTGCTATTAGCCAATAGAAACACATTGAATAACAGATAGTCCTTACTGCTATTAGCCAATAGAAACACATTGAATAACAGATAGTCCTTACTGCTATTAGCCAATAGAAACACATTGAATAACAGATAGTCCTTACTGCTATTAGCCAATAGAAACACATTGAATAACAGATAGTCCTTACTGCTATTAGCCAATAGAAACACATTGAATAACAGATAGTCCTTACTGCTATTAGCCAATAGAAACACATTGAATAACAGATAGTCCTTACTGCTATTAGCCCATAGAAACACATTGAATAACAGATAGTCCTTACTGCTATTAGCCAATAGAAACACATTGAATAACAGATAGTCCTTACTGCTATTAGAAACACATTGAATAACAGATAGTCCTTACTGCTATTAGAAACACATTGAATAACAGATAGTCCTTACTGCTATTAGCCAATAGAAACACATTGAATAACAGATAGTCCTTACTGCTATTAGCCAATAGAAACACATTGAATAACAGATAGTCCTTACTGCTATTAGCCAATAGAAACACATTGAATAACAGATAGTCCTTACTGCTATTAGCCAATAGAAACACATTGAATAACAGATAGTCCTTACTGCTATTAGCCCATAGAAACACATTGAATAACAGATAGTCCTTACTGCTATTAGCCCATAGAAACACATTGAATAACAGATAGTCCTTACTGCTATTAGCCAATAGAAACACATTGAATAACAGATAGTCCTTACTGCTATTAGCCAATAGAAACACATTGAATAACAGATAGTCCTTACTGCTATTAGAAACACATTGAATAACAGATAGTCCTTACTGCTATTAGAAACACATTGAATAACAGATAGTCCTTACTGCTATTAGCCCATAGAAACACATTGAATAACAGATAGTCCTTACTGCTATTAGCCCATAGAAACACATTGAATAACAGATAGTCCTTACTGCTATTAGCCCATAGAAACACATTGAATAACAGATAGTCCTTACTGCTATTAGCCCATAGAAACACATTGAATAACAGATAGTCCTTACTGCTATTAGCCCATAGAAACACATTGAATAACAGATAGTCCTTACTGCTATTAGCCCATAGAAACACATTGAATAACAGATAGTCCTTACTGCTATTAGCCCATAGAAACACATTGAATAACAGATAGTCCTTACTGCTATTAGCCAATAGAAACACATTGAATAACAGATAGTCCTTACTGCTATTAGAAACACATTGAATAACAGATAGTCCTTACTGCTATTAGCCCATAGAAACACATTGAATAACAGATAGTCCTTACTGCTATTAGCCCATAGAAACACATTGAATAACAGATAGTCCTTACTGCTATTAGCCCATAGAAACACATTGAATAACAGATAGTCCTTACTGCTATTAGCCCATAGAAACACATTGAATAACAGATAGTCCTTACTGCTATTAGCCAATAGAAACACATTGAATAACAGATAGTCCTTACTCCTATTAGCCCATAGAAACACATTGAATAACATATAGTCCTTACTGCTATTAGCCGTAGAAACACATTGAGTAACAGATAGTCCTTACTGCTATTAGAAACACATTGAATAACAGATAGTCCTTACTGCTATTAGCCCATAGAAACACATTGAATAACAGACAGTCCTTACTGCTATTAGCCCATAGAAACACATTGAATAACAGATAGTCCTTACTGCTATTAGCCCATAGAAACACATTGAATAACAGATAGTCCTTACTGCTATTAGCCAATAGAAACACATTGAATAACAGATAGTCCTTACTGCTATTAGCCAATAGAAACACATTGAATAACAGATAGTCCTTACTGCTATTAGCCAATAGAAACACATTGAATAACAGATAGTCCTTACTGCTATTAGAAACACATTGAATAACAGATAGTCCTTACTGCTATTAGAAACACATTGAATAACAGATAGTCCTTACTGCTATTAGCCCATAGAAACACATTGAATAACAGATAGTCCTTACTGCTATTAGCCCATAGAAACACATTGAATAACAGATAGTCCTTACTGCTATTAGCCCATAGAAACACATTGAATAACAGATAGTCCTTACTGCTATTAGCCCATAGAAACACATTGAATAACAGTTAGTCCTTACTGCTATTAGAAACACATTGAATAACAGATAGTCCTTACTGCTATTAGCCCATAGAAACACATTGAATAACAGTTAGTCCTTACTGCTATTAGCCCATAGAAACACATTGAATAACAGATAGTCCTTACTGCTATTAGCCAATAGAAACACATTGAATAACAGATAGTCCTTACTGCTATTAGCCCATAGAAACACATTGAATAACAGATAGTCCTTACTGCTATTAGCCAATAGAAACACATTGAATAACAGATAGTCCTTACTGCTATTAGCCAATAGAAACACATTGAATAACAGTTAGTCCTTACTGCTATTAGCCAATAGAAACACATTGAATAACAGATAGTCCTTACTGCTATTAGAAACACATTGAATAACAGATAGTCCTTACTGCTATTAGCCAATAGAAACACATTGAATAACAGATAGTCCTTACTGCTATTAGCCAATAGAAACACATTGAATAACAGATAGTCCTTACTGCTATTAGCCCATAGAAACACATTGAATAACAGATAGTCCTTACTGCTATTAGCCCATAGAAACACATTGAATAACAGATAGTCCTTACTGCTATTAGAAACACATTGAATAACAGATAGTCCTTACTGCTATTAGAAACACATTGAATAACAGATAGTCCTTACTGCTATTAGAAACACATTGAATAACAGATAGTCCTTACTGCTATTAGAAACACATTGAATAACAGATAGTCCTTACTGCTATTAGCCAATAGAAACACATTGAATAACAGATAGTCCTTACTGCTATTAGCCCATAGAAACACATTGAATAACAGATAGTCCTTACTGCTATTAGAAACACATTGAATAACAGATAGTCCTTACTGCTATTAGAAACACATTGAATAACAGATAGTCCTTACTGCTATTAGAAACACATTGAATAACAGATAGTCCTTACTGCTATTAGCCCATAGAAACACATTGAATAACAGATAGTCCTTACTGCTATTAGAAACACATTGAATAACAGATAGTCCTTACTGCTATTAGAAACACATTGAATAACAGATAGTCCTTACTGCTATTAGAAACACATTGAATAACAGATAGTCCTTACTGCTATTAGCCCATAGAAACACATTGAATAACAGATAGTCCTTACTGCTATTAGCCCATAGAAACACATTGAATAACAGATAGTCCTTACTGCTATTAGCCCATAGAAACACATTGAATAACAGATAGTCCTTACTGCTATTAGCCAATAGAAACACATTGAATAACAGATAGTCCTTACTGCTATTAGAAACACATTGAATAACAGATAGTCCTTACTGTTATTAGCCAATAGAAACACATTGAATAACAGATAGTCCTTACTGCTATTAGAAACACATTAAATAACAGACAGTCCTTACTGCTATTAGCCAATAGAAACACATTGAATAACAGATAGTCCTTACTGCTATTAGCCAATAGAAACACATTGAATAACAGATAGTCCTTACTGCTATTAGCACATAGAAACACATTTAATAACAGATAGTCCTTACTGCTATTAGCCCATAGAAACACATTTAATAACAGATAGCCCCCCCCCCCAAAAAAAAACATCTAAAGGAAGTTTGTTCTGAAGTGTCTGTCCTTTATCTGGGAGAAGATAAATATACTGTATACACTGAACAAAAAATACAAACGCAACATGTAAAGTGTTTCATGGGCTGAAATAAATGATATCCCAGAAATGTGGGTGCGGCAGCGTAGCCTAGTGGTTAGAGCGTTGGACTAGTAACCGGAAGGTTGCGAGTTCAAACCCCCGAGCTGACAAGGTGCAAATCTGTCGTTCTGCTCCTGAACAGGCAGTTAACCCAGGCCGTCATTGAAAATAAGAATATCTTCTTAACTGACTTGCCTGGTTAAATAAAGGTTAAAAAA
>NC_068424.1:3862335-3867335 GCF_023373465.1 Oncorhynchus keta | reverse complement strand
AGCAAAGCATTCTAATGCGACTATCGCCGATAGTCAGAATTCCCATTTGATTCAGCCTCCTTGCCTGTCCAACATTTCCTCATCTCCCACCCCTTCTAATGCGACGATCCCCGATGCTTCTCCCTCTTTTTCTCCTGCCCCGATACAAAGTTTCTCACTGAGCCTGAGGTGCTAAAGAAGCTCCTGAAACTTGGTCCCGAAAAACATCTGGGTGAGATGGTTTAGACCCTTTCTTCTTTAAGGTTGCTGCCCCTGTCATCTCCAAGCCTTTCTCTGACCTTTTTAACCCATCTCTCCTTTCTGGGAAGGCAGCCACAGTTCGTCCTTTATTTAAAGGGGGATGTCAAGCTGATTCTATTTCGATTTTGCCCTGTTTATCAATGTTGTAAAAACGTGTCAATAATCAACTGATTGGCTTTCCTGATGTCTATAGTATTCTCTCGGATATGCAATCTGGTTTCCGCTCAAGTTATGTATGCATCACTGCAACCTTAAAGGTCCTATATTATGTCACCGTTGCCCTTGATTCTAGGCAATATTGTGCTGCTTCTTTTATGGACTTGGCCAAAGCTTTTGATACGGTAGACCATTCCATCCTTGTGGGCCGGTTAAGGAGTATGGGTGTCTCTGGGGGTCTTTGGCCTGGTTTACTAACTACCTCTCTCAATGAGTGCAGTGTATAAAGTCAGAAAATCTGCTGTCTCAGCCATTGCCTGTCACCAACGGAGCACCCCAAGGCTCGATCCTAGGCCCCACGCTCTTCACAATTTACATCAACAACATAGCTCAGGCAATAAGAAGCTCTCTCATCCATTTATATACAGATGATACAGTCTTATACTCAGCCCCCCCCCCCCACCCCCATATTTTGTGTTAAATGCTCTACAAAACGTTCTTAGTGTCCAACAAGCTTTCTCAGCCCTTAACCTTGTTCTGAACACCTCCAAAATAAAGGTAATGTGGTTTGGTAAGAAGAATGCCCCTCTTCCCACAGGTGTTATTACTACCTCTGAGGGTTTTGAGCTTGAGGTAGTCACCTCATAAAAGTACTTGGGAGTATGGCTAGACGGTACTCTGTCCTTCTCTCAGAACATATCAAAGCTGCAGGCTACAGTTAAATCTAGACTTGGTTTCCTCTATCGTAATCACTCCTCTTTCACTCCAGCTGCCAAACTAACCCTGATTCAGATGACCATCCTACCCATGCTAGATTACAGAGATGTAATTTATAGATCGACAGGTAAGGCTGCTCTCGGGCGGCTAGATGTTCTTTACCATTCGGCCATCAGATTTGCCACCAATGCTCCTTATAGGACAAATCACTGCACTCTGTACTCTTCTGTAAACTGGTAATCTCTGTATACCTGTCACAAGACCCACTGGTTGATGCTTATTTATTAAACCCTCTTAGGCCTCACTCTCCCCTATCTGAGATATCTACTCCAGCCCTCATCCTCCACATACATCACCCGTTCTGCCAGTCACATTCTATTAAAACTTCACCTAGGGTAGGGGGCAGCATTCAGAATTGTGGATGAAAAGCGTGCCCAAATTAAACTGCCTGCTACTC
This sequence comes from Oncorhynchus keta, assembly GCF_023373465.1. Lineage (NCBI taxonomy): Eukaryota > Metazoa > Chordata > Actinopteri > Salmoniformes > Salmonidae > Oncorhynchus > Oncorhynchus keta. The sequence goes on along the minus strand of NC_068424.1, from coordinate 3,865,765 downwards.
AGGCCCAGAAGCTAGGATATGCATATAAATGGTAGACGTGGATAGATAACACTCTAAAGTTTCCAAAACTGTTAAAAATAATGTCTGTGAGTATAACAGAACTGATATGGCAGGTGAAAACCCGAGGAAAATGAAACCAGGAAGTACTATTATTTTGAAAGGCTGTTTTTCCATTGAAATCCTATCCACCATACAAAAACTTAGGACCCAGGTCACCATCTCTATGGCTTCCTCTACATGTGGCCAGTCTTTAGACATTGTTTCAGGCGTTTACTGTGAAAAATGAGGGAGACACACCGCTTTCAATGAGAGGACAGTGGAAATTTCCAGACATGAGCCCAGCACATGATCAGGAGTGCGCCTTTCTTGTTTACCTTTTCTATTGACGAAGCTTTTGTCCAGTTGAAATATTATTGATTATTTATGACAAAAACAACCTGAGGATTGATTTTAAAAATCGTTTGACATGTTTCTACAAACTTTTATTACACTTTTTAAAAACTTTTCGTCTTGATGTTGTGAGCGCTCATTGTGCCTTTGGATTTCTGAACTAAACGCACCAACAAAACTGAGGTTTTTGGACGTAAAGAGGGACTTTATCGAACAAAACAAACATTTATTGTCTAACATGGAGACAAAGGTTAGTGATTCATTTAATCGCTATTTCTGACTTTTGTGAGCCTTCTCCTTGGCTGGAAAATGGCTGTATGGTTTTCTGTGTCTCGGCGCTGACCTAACGTAATCGCATGGTGTGCTTTCGCCGTAAAGCTTTTTGGAATCGGACACTGTGATTGGTTTAACAAGAAGTGTATCTTTAAAATGGTGTATAATACTTCTATGTTTGAGGAATTTTAATTGATTAATTATAATTATTGTAATTATGGGATTTCTGTTGTTTTGAATTTGGCGCCCTGCACTTTCACAGGCTGTTGTCGTGGTGGGACGCTAGCATACCAGAGAGGTTAAAGATCCAACCAAAGCACACACATCCCTGGGTCGCTCCTCTTTTCAGTTCGCTGCAGCAAGTGACTGGAACGAGCTGCAACAAACACTCAAACTGGACAGTTTAATCTCCATCTCTTAATTCAAAGTCTCAATCATGGACAGTCCTACTGACACTTGTAATAATAATAATAATATAATATATGCCATTTAGCAGACGCTTTTATCCAAAGCGACTTACAGTCATGTGTGCATACATTCTACGTATGGGTGGTCCCGGGAATCGAACCCACTACCCTGGCGTTACAAGCGCCATGCTCTACCAACTGAGCTACAGAAGGACCACTTTGTGACTGCATTTGTCTGATGTATTGTTGTCTCTACCTTCTTGTCCTTTGTGTTGTTGTCAGTGCCCAATCATGTTCGTACCATGTTTTGTGCTGCTACCATGTTGTGTTGCTACCATGTTGTTGTTATGTTGTGTTGCTACCATGCTGTGTTGTCATGTGTTGCTGCCATGCTGTGTTGTCATGTGTTGTCATGTGTTGCTGCCATGCCATGTTGTTGTCTTAGGTCTCTCTTTATGTTGTGTTGTTTTGTCTCTCTTGTTGTGATGTGTGTTTTGTCCTATATTTCTATTGTATTTCTTTTCAATCCCAGCACCCGGTCCCCAAAGGAGGCCTTTTGGCAGGCCATCGTAGTAAATAATAATTTGTTCTTATTAACTGACTTGTCCAGTTAAATTAAGGTTAAATAAATAGTTTAAAAAAATACACCATCACACCTCCTCCTCCATGCTTCACTGTGGGAACCAGACATGCGTAGATAATCCGTACACCTGCTCTGTGTCTCACAAAGACACGGAGGATGGAACCAAACGTCCATTGCCCTTGTTTCTTGCCACAAGCAAGTCTCATCTTTAGTGGCAATTTCTTTGCAGCAATTTTGACCATGAAGGCCTGATTCACGCAGTCTCCACTGAAAAGTTGATGTTGAGATGTGTCTGTTACTTGAACTTTGTAAAGCATTTTTGGGGGGGCTGCAATTTCTGAGGCTGGTAACTCTGAACTTATCTTCTGCAGCAGAGGTGGCAATGGTCTTGCTTTCCTGTGGCGGTTCTCATGAGTAGATATCACTCCATCCTGTATATATGACTCCATTCTGTATATATGACTCCATTCTGTATATATGACTCCATCCTGTATATATGACTCCATTCTGTATATATGACTCCATTCTGTATATATGACTCCATTCTGTACTGTATTTATGACTCCATTCTGTATATATGACTCCATTCTTTATATATGACTCCATTCTGTACTCTATATATGACTCCATTCTGTATATATGACTCCATTCTGTATATATGACTCCATCCTGTACTGTATATATGACTCCATTCTGTATATATGACTCCATTCTGTAGATATGACTCCATTCTGTATATATGACTCCATCCTGTATATATGATTCCATTCTATATATATGACTCCATCCTGTATATATGACTCCATTATGTATATATGACTCCATTCTGTATATATGATTCCATTCTGTACTGTATTTATGACTCCATTCTGTATATATGACTCCATTCTTTATATATGACTCCATTCTGTACTCTATATATGACTCCATTCTGTATATATGACTCCATTCTGTATATATGACTCCATCCTGTACTATATATATGACTCCATTCTGTATATATGACTCCATTCTGTAGATATGACTCCATTCTGTATATATGACTCCATTCTATATATATGACTCCATTCTGTATATATGACTCCATTCTGTATATATGACTCCATTCTGTATATATATATGACTCCATTCTGTATATATGACTCCATTCTGTATTTATGACTCCATTCTGTATATATGACTCCATTCTGTATATATGACTCCATTCTGTATATATGGCTCCATTCTGTATATATGACTCCATTCTGTATATATGACTCCATTCTGTATATATGACTCCATTCTGTATATATGACTCCATCCTGTATATATGACTCCATTCTGTATATATGACTCCATTCTGTATATATGACTCCATTCTGTATATATGACTCCATTCTGTATATATGACTCCATTCTGTATATATGACTCCATTCTGTATATATGACTCCATTCTGTATATATGACTCCATTCTGTATATATGACTCCATTCTGTATATATGACTCCATTCTGTATATATGACTCCATTCTGTATATATGACTCCATTCTATATATATATGACTCCATTCTATATATATATGACTCCATTCTATATATATATATATGACTCCATTCTATATATATATGACTCCATTCTATATATATATGACTCCATTCTATATATATATGACTCCATTCTATATATATATATATGACTCCATTCTATATATATATATATGACTCCATTCTATATATATATGACTCCATTCTATATATATATGACTCCATTCTATATATATATATGACTCCATTCTG